>NC_092078.1:5015000-5292500 GCF_039877785.1 Chaetodon trifascialis
AAAGCTCCAACTTGTTCCTCAGGATGGCTGGCCTGATGGTGTTGAAAGCACTGCTGAGGTCCAGGAAAAGGACCTGAACAGAGCTCCCCGGCAGCTCCAGGTGAGACAGGGCTCGATGGAGGAGGAAGATGAGGGCATCGTCCACTCCGATGCCAGGCTGGTACGCGAACTGCAGCGGGTCCATGGACGAGCTCACCAGGGGGCGCAGGTGAGTAAGGACCAGCCGCTCCAAGGCCTTCATGAGGCGTGATGTTAGTGCCACTGGCCTGTAGGAGCTAGGGTCCTTAGGATGTAGGGTCTTTGGCATAGGTACCACGCAGGACGTCTTCTAGAGTCGCGGCACCCTTCCCAGCCTCAGACTCAGGTTGAACAGATGTCCAATGATCCCGCTCAGCTGATCAGAGCAGGATCTGAGGAGTCTGGGACTGAGGCCATCCGGTCCTGCAGCCTTCCTGGTCTTTAACCTCCTCAGCTGATTTCTCACCTGGAGAGGTGTGAGAGACAAGTCGGAGCAGGGGGGCTGAGTGTCTTGTGAAGTGGCTGGGGGGCTGGGAGGAACAGTGGGGGGTGGCGTTGGAGGTGCTTTTTCACAATCATATCACAATAACAATACAAGACAAAAAACAAGGGGGGGGGGGGGGGGGGTAGCTGCTGTTAAGTACATTTAAACATACATTAAGGTTCTCATAAAGTCCGAGGGGCCTTGCAGAACACTCAGCCTCTCCAGTGGATTGAGAGACAAGGCAGCCTGTTCCATAGCAAGAATGTCCATAAAATTGTTTCGCTAGAGATCTATACTGAAGCAGTTGTTTTAGCATTCCTTCCAGTTGATAAGGATAGTCCTTTTTGCCACCAAGAAAGCAAGTGAGAAAATATGTTGCATCAGTGCCCTGATCCAATTCATGATCATTGGGCCAAGCCATACTTGGGTAGAGCATTAAACAGGTATTTACATTCTACTTGGTCAAAGGTCTTCTCAGCATCCAGCGATAGCTGTGTCACTGGATGCTGAGAGGTCTCCGCCGCGTACATGATCTGAAACAGCCTTCTCATATTGTTGGACGCATAGCAGCCTTTTATAAATCCAGCTTGGTCAACATGGATCATTGAGGAAATGACCTTTTCAATTCTCATGGCGAGAGTCTTGGTGAATACTTTGCAATCTGTGTTTAGGATGCTCAGTGGTCTATAATTACCCATTTGGAGGTGGTCTTTGCCTGGCTTTGGTATCAGAGATATAGACGCCTGCTGCATTGTTAATGGCATGGATTGATTTGATATAATGTCATTAAATAACAGTTTCAAGATGGGGTTAGAGCGCCATGGAAGCACTTAAAGAATTCGCTACTATAACCATCATCTCCACAGCATTTTCCAGTAGATAATGATTTAATAGCCAGTTGGATTTTGTTTTCTGCAATTGGAATATCTAGTGAGTCTTTTTCATGCGCAGAAAAAGTTGGAAGTTCAGTATCTTTGAAAAAATGCTCCATTTCCTCTTCACTCCCACAACATTCTGTTTGACGTAAAGTACTCTAGAAATCAGTGAAAGCTTCATTAATGTTTAGCTGATCACTAACTAATGCTCCATTTATATTGTAAATGCTTGACATTGCCTGGCGGTTTTCTTGTTGTTTTAGTCTAAGCGCAAGCATTTTACCTGCCTTATCACCAGATTCATAATATTACGACGCAGCTGGAATAATGCGTTTTCTTCATGTAGAATAGCTTTAAGTTCTGTTTTGGTAACACCAACAGCTTTTTTAACTGAGTGTTAGTGGGGTCCATCATGTGTTTAGATTCTATCTCTTTAAGTTTGTTAATTAGACATTGTTTCTTGGCTATTTTCTCCTTTTTCTTAGCTGAAGCATAGCCTATAATCCAACCCCTACACGTTGCCTTATAGGCCTCCCATACAGTCTGAATAGAAACAACTGATGTAAGATTAATGCTGAAAATCTCTTGCGTTCTTTCCTCAATCATAGATACAAAGTCTTGTTCCCTTAGTAGAGAACTGTTAAGTCTCCATTGTTCTGTTTTGCTATGAGTTACATTTGGAACAAAAAGAGCAGACAGGGAGCATGATCAGATAAAATAATAGAGTGAATCTTACAATCAATTACATTGCTGACCAAACGTTGTGAAAATAAAATATAATCAATCCTTGAATAAGAAAGGTGCGCAGATGAGCAAAAGTATATTCATGTTTGTCAGGGTTAACTGTGCGCCATACATCCATTAATGCAAATGATTCTTGTAATTCTTTTAGTGTACTAGACGAGGTTCTGTCTACAGGAAGAGGGCGTCCAGACCTGTCCACAACAGCATTACTAACTAAATTGAAATCGCCAGCCATGACGATGGGATAGTCTGCAAATTCAGCCAGCAAGAGATTCAGTTCAGACAGGAATGTGCTTTGTCCCATGTAGATGTTTACCAAAACACATTTTTCCTTTTGCAACAGACAAAACAGGATTAAGTACCTACCATCCTTATCAGATATTTGTTTTATTAATTGAAATGACATTCTCTTAGAAATCAAAGTCGATACTCCTCTGGAAGCGCCATTGCCTGGTGCCGAATAAACCTGGCCCACCCATCCTTGTCTCAACTTGGCTAATTCTAATGCGTTCGTGTGGGTCTCTTGGATCATCGCCAAGTCACATGACAAAGATTTCAAATGGAACGTGTCTTTTAGTTTTATTGGAAGTGCCAGTTACGTTCCAGCTCATCAGTTGGACACCATTAGTACCCATTATACCTGTGCAACTCAGCTAAATTGTCCATACTGCAGCTACATAGAAGGATAAGTGGGGAAAACACAAACACAAAATACCTACAGACACCACAAGTGCCATAAGGCAAAAAACAACAAAAAAAGTGCAATGGATACAGAGTCCATCACCAGACCGTGAGCATAACAAAAGGGCATCGCTGTGTTCCAACCCACTACACTCAATCCTCAAAATATAATGACCTGCGGAAAATCCGCTTTAGCACCAGCGATATTATTTATGAAGTTCTGTGTTCAATGTAGGGTCTGAATGAGTAGACTAGCCTGCAAAAATTCGCACTTCACACTGATGTTATTAATAAACCAAACCCCTCATTCCCCCCTGATTCTAGACCTTCGGGCAGGCCCATGAACATCAGATTTCTCTTCCGAATCTCAGTTTCCATATTTTAATCCATTTTTGTTTGTAGAACGCTCAAATTCTTGGTCGGCGCGTTCAACTTTTCGCGATCGGATTTGGTATCAGTCTCGAGAGTTCCAATCCTAGTTTCCACATTTGAGATTCTATATATCTATATATATATATATATATATATATATATATATATATATATATATATATATATATATATATATATATATATATATATATATATATATGTATCTTTCTTCAGATCTTTAATTGAGTTGGTTACCTCAGTCATTTTAGTATCAAACGAAGATCTGAAGTTTGTAAACTCAGTCAGCAGGTGCTGCGCCCATGCAGGTGTCTCTTCGTTGTCCATGATTTGATTGATTGCAGCACGCCGCTGGTTAGTTTTCGCTGTAGATCTTGTTTCACGAGAAGGCACAACATTAGACATGCAGCCAGGTCTTATGTCTATGCTTTTATCGTCATGAATCTCGAACTTAAGTTGGTTAAATGACCATTTAATTGCAGAATCAAACATTTTGAGGAGAGGGGTGTGTGGGTATGTATCCTCTCAGTCACGTGACCTCCTATACTGTTTTGTTCAGGGGAGGAGATTTTCAAAGAAGCAGAGGATTTGCATCTCTGATGATGAACAGGGGTGCATCTTAAAATCCTATGTTACTGTATTTACACGCTAATCTCTCACCTCGTAGGTTCACAGTGAAAGTGAGCAAAGAGGCTAACAGAGGCTGACTTCCCATCATTTTCTACCTTATGTCACAGACTGGTTTCAATGACGTGTTTTCTACTTGATGAAGAAAAGAAACAAACACTTTCTTGTACTATTTTTAAAGAGAATAAACCTGAACTGACTGGACAGTCTTGAGATGATGACAATCTTGGAAAACTATTAAGGAACCGGAAAATAAAAATCTACAAAACAATTTGTTTCTGCTCTCATAATAAAATATTATTATTATTAATGCATTGAAAATGACGTCATTAAAGAGTCATGTGTTGTGCACGACACATGACTATTGACAGAAAACAGGATACTATTTTCTGATGATATTGATGTACTTTTGAAGAGACAACCAAGTGAAAAGTAAAATGCAGGCCCACACACATCAGTAATCTCAGTAAACAAGAGGTGTGTTTTATTTAAATAAATCTATATTTGAAATATATATATACACATACATTTGATAAAATATATGTGCTGAATATGCCATACATATATGTTCCACATATATGTTTCATATATAAAAAGGGCCATTTTTGTAATATTTTAAAATATATGTTCTAAATATGTAGACATATATGTTCACATATTGGTCAAAGACATATATGAACACTGATATTATATATATTATTTACAAATATGGCCATATATCAGATTTATGTATGCAAGATCTCGTGTGGCACCATCCAAGCTATTTCAAGGAACAATGAAGCTGTTCTAGAGGCTCATGGCTTCAGTTTTATAAATGCATATATTTTTTTAATTTGACATCTATCATAATGTTCTCAGTAACTGTATGTTAATAAACTTGTACTGCCTCTTCCCTGAGTGCACTGCTGATAAAACTTTTGTTCCTGGACTTACAAAGAGCTGGAAGAATTTTTGCTTCACTAGACTTAGCAAACACGCTCACTGGACAAATATGAAATTGTCTCTGAAAGTGTTGTCTTGTGCATTCAGGTTTACATTTTGTGTGTGCAGTGTCAGTATGTGTGTCCATGTGTGTCCATGTGTGTCCATGTGTGTCCATGTGTGTCCATGGTTCCTGGTTCTGACGTGCAGGATGCCGCAATAAGAAACTGTATTTAAGAGCTACGCTTTCTCCTGCTGAACACTTTGCTGAGGAAGGACACAGAGAAGAAGAGGAGAAGATAATTCTGCAACAGGTTTGCTATTTAATTTTTCTGTCCTATCTTTAATTGATTGACAGTCACAAGGAGTCATAGTGTCCCCTGCACGTCTAATTAACATGTCTGTGTCATTTTATCGAAGGTCAGCTTTAACACCTGCATGAACTTCACCATGAAGATGCTAACTGTGTCTGTGCTTCTTGTTGTCTTGATGGTTCTGACTCAGGCTACTGGTGAGTATGAGTTTTCAGGCAGGGTTTGTATACAAGCCTTCTAAATATTGTGTTTAATGGAGAAAAGGCAAAGATAGAGAGACAGAGATCCAGTTTGTTGCACAAACAATCAAGAAAAGTCACTTTCTATTGTGTCAAACTGTCCAGCTGAACTCTGATTTATAATTGCCAATGCAGCCTCCATAACACTCAATACTCACATGGGACTAATATGATCACATGACCTCTGTGTTTGGTGAAATATGGTCCATAATTTGTGGTGGAATTTTTACTTTACAAACTATGTGCATTGCACATCCACAGAGGGTTATGATAACAGATGACCTCTGAAATTATTACCGGGGGTCCCCAACGAATGAACGTTTGCAATTAATCAAAGTGTGTCAGATCAAAAATATCATATGATTGATTCAAAGACTTCACTGTATGGAAATACGTCTACAAAATAATGACATTAAATGTTTTGCTTTACATAGAAACACCCATGGTCGTATTCAGTGCAGCAACGTGTGGGAGTGGGCACATTGGACCCTTCAACATAGACGCAACTTTAATCTACAGAACAGTGAAAACGAACAACGAACAATGAATTCACAGGCGAGTACAGTTGCAATGACATTTTCTGCTTTATATTTAGAAATAAATAAGTAAAATGTTTGCAGTGATGTTGATGTGCCAAAATGTAATTAAAATTTGAAGGTTTTAAGTTCAAAGCTGTCAGACTCGCTGAGAGCTGCTCTGCTGCATTGAACTATGTGTATCACTAATCACGCAGTCCAATCAGCCTTCATCATTAACAACATACAGAAATTCATGGATGTACTTTTTAAACTCACTAAAGCAGAGACAACCAAGTGAAAAGTAAAATGCAGGCTCACACACATCAGTAATCTCAGTAAACAAGAGATGTGTTTTATTTGTATAAACCTGTAATGATTGGTTTATCACTGTTTCATTTTGTAATCCTGTAACTTTGTAACTTTTTCTGTTATGACATTATGTTCTTTACAAGTGTATGTAAACTTTTGACCACAACTGTATATATGTGTGTGTGTATTATATATGATAGATAGATAGATAGATAGATAGATAGATAGATAGATAGATAGATAGATAGATATTAATTCATAGTGTTTATTCATTGCACACAGAGACAAAACTCACCCATTGTAACCTTAGCAAGTGCAATGCATAACTGAAATTAAAAATGTGATTCAGAAGAAAAAGAGTCACATTAATGCATTGAAAATGATGTTGTTAAACAGTCATGTGTTGAGAACGAAAAAAATGTTTTGACAAAAAAACATTATACCTATTTCTGATGATATGATCACATGTTGCAAAGTAATGTGCTACTAAGTAATTAGAGGTTCAAAGTAAGTAAAGAGTGACTCACTAACAGCTGTCAGACTCGCTGAGAGCTGCTCTGCTGCATTGAACTATGTGTCACTAATCACTCAGTCAATCAGCATTCATCATTAACAACATACAGAAATTCATGGATGTACTTTTTAACCTCACTAAAGCAGAGACAACCAAGTGAAAAGTAAAATGCAGGCTCACACACATCAGTAATCTCAGTAAACAAGAGGTGTGTTTTATTTGTATAAACCTGTAATGATTGGTTTATCACTGTTTCATTTTGTAATCCTGTGATGGTGCTGGCTGAGTATACATGCCCCGCTTCAGTGACACTGATTCAGCTCCCATGTTTGACTGAGGTACACCTGGTCAGTACAAGTACAGCCAAAGTAAACTTTATTGTCTCCAGACAGAAACACAAGTTTGACAGAACGCCACGCCAGTTGGCTGTAACACACCATTAAGGCTTCATTTACAGATATGAATTGTTAGTTAGTAAAGAGCTGCAGACATGGATCACATGTCTTTATTAGCAAACAGTGATAACCCCTCATAAGTTCCTGAGAACTTAAGGTACATCAGTATTACTGTAACAATACAAGAATCACAAACACAGAGCAGACACAGTGGCATCTCTCATTTATGTGCCAGTTTATTCTGACAATATGTTCACTTGTATAGTAAATATTTCTGTGAAATCACACATAAAATAGTGAAACTTACTTTCATCGCAATCAGCTCTGCTCCACTGTTATAACAAAACAACTTGCTTGATATAATTCATTTGGTAAACAGATGTTTTCCACTTCATAGTATGTATAACAGGCATTAGCCAATTCAAAGAAATCAGGAAAGAAAGAGGCCAATCATAACTCTACACTGTGACTCGCTGAGCCAATCAGCAAATAATCAAGTTTTGTGCATACTTTCATGCAAATATGCAAATGTGCATGTTCCACTAGACGGTCAAAGGGCTCCGTGCACAGTTGTTATGTGTTGCCATGTTTGTTCCACACTGGCTAGCTAAGAAATAAAACTCTGAAGAGCTAATATTCACATACAGGCTCTTCCAACTGTTGAGATTGACAGGACAGAGTCCTGAGTTCAGGGCGAGAAAGGACCTGGTAGTCCACGTACATCAGAGCTCCTCTCCATGTTTTTTGAGCGTTGGTTCACTGCAACCAAAACAACCACCATGTCCAACATTGATGAGGTATGTTCCTGCTACATCCTCATCAGGGACACATTAGCTTTTATACTACAAATGACATGTGGTCACATGTGGTCCCAGACCACCTCAGCACGTGGTTTGAGTGACTGGATCCCAATGTGTCTTGGTGGTTGCTGTGCACTTGTGATCTGGTCAACACTCCACTTTCTGTGGGAACCTGGTAGAACATTTCCTATACCAGTTGGTGATGCTCTCTTTTAGGATGTTTTCCACAAAGGTCCCCCCAAAAGAGCCTACATTTCTGGAGCTGTTTGAGGTGGAAAGGGAGTTACCTCACCTTTCTTGCCTCCAAAGTGTCCCATTGATCCTCAGGGGTGTGCTGTTCAGTTAGAGGTTGTTAGCCTTGCACCATAATGACAGGTCCCCCACCTTTTCCAGATAGGCCTTCAATGTATTCTCTTCAAGTGTGCAAGATCTCGTGTGGCACCATCCAAGCTATTTCAAGGAATAATGAAGCTGTTCTAGAGGCTCATGGCTTCAGTTTTATAAACACACATATTCTTTTAATTTGCCATCTATCTTAATGTTCTCAGTTACTGTATGTTAATAAACTTGTACTGCTTCTTCCCTGAGTGCACTGCTGATAAAACTTTTGTTCCTGGACTTACAAAGAGCTGGAAGAATGGAAAGTTAATATATGTGGAAATGGATATCTAATCCATTTTTGCTTCACTAGACTTAGCAAACACCCTCCCTGGACAAATATGAAATTGTACCTGAAAGTGTTGTCATGTCATTCAGGTTTGCATTTTGTGTGTGCAGTGTCAGTATGTGTGTCCGTGGTTCCTGGTTCTGTCACGCAGGATGGTGCAATACGAAACTGTATTTAAGAGCTACGCTTTCTCCTGCTTAACACTTCACCGAGGAAGGACACCGAGACGAAGAAGAGAAGATAATTCTGCAACAGGTTTGCGATTAAATTTTTCTGTCCTATCTTTAATTGATTGACAGTCACAAGGAGTCATAGTGTCCCCTGCACGTCTAATTAACATGTCTGTGTCTTTTTATCGAAGGTCAGCTTTAACACCTGCATGAACTTCACCATGAAGATGCTAACTGTGTCTGTGCTTCTTGTTGCCTTGATGGCTCTGACTCAGGCTACTGGTAAGTATGAGTTTTCAGGCAGGGTTTGTATATGAGTGTTCTGAATATTATGTTTAAGGGAGAAAAGGCAAAGATAGAGAGGCAGAGATCCAGTTTGTTGCACAAACAATCAAGAAAAGTCACTTACTGTTGTGTCAAACTGTCCAGCTGAACTCTGATTTATAATTGCAGCCTCCATAACACTCAATACTCACATGGGACTAATATGATCACATGACCTCTGTGTTTGGTTAAATATGGTCCATAATTTGTGTTTGAATTTTTATTTTACAAACTATGTGCATTGCACATCCACAGAGGGTTATGATAACAGGTGACCTCTGAAATTGTTACTGGGGGTCCCCAACGAGTGAACGTCTGCAATTAATCAAAGTGTGTAAGATCAAAAATATCAAAATGGTCAATACATTGAATCGACTTGGAAGATGAATTTCACCATCTTAATGTTTCTGTCTCTGTCTGTCTGGCTGTGGCCTGATGATGGCAGAAGATGGTGTTAAGGCTCCTGAAACGGGAACCATCAATAAAATACAGTCATGCTGTCCTGACATTTGTGGGCTCCAGAGAGACTCTGGTATCATGAAACATCAACTGGAAGTTTTGGAAACCAGGCTGAAGAACAGTGAAAACCAGATCCTTGAACTGAAGAACAAAGGTAAAGTGAAATTTTTGCTCTCATTGATTCAAGGACTTCACTGTATGGAAATACATCTACAAAATAATGACATTACAATGTTTTGCTTTACATAGAAACACCCATGGTTGTATTCAGTGCAGCAATAGGTGGTAGTGGAGCCATTGGACCCTTCAACAAAGACACAACTTTAATCTACAGAACAGTGAAAACGAACATTGGCAATGCTTACAATCGATTCACGGGTGAGTACAGCTGTTATGACATTTTCTGTTTTCTATTTACAAACAAATAAGTAAAATGTTTGAAGTGATGTAGATGTGCCAAAATGTAATGAAAATATAAAGGTTTTGTGCAATGAAGGAAAACCTTTTTCTCTAATATATCCTTTACCGCAAGATCTGACACTTACAGTGTGATCCACCCAGTTTCAGAAACACTCCTCAGGATGGAATAAAATGCTGGAGTAAAATACTGTTTCCACAGGTATCTTCGCTGCACCTGTCAAAGGCATTTACTGCTTCACCATATTTTATCACGCTGGAGGAGCTCAACGTGTGAATTTAGTCCTCATGAAAAACAATCAGATGGTTGTCGGTACCTCTGACCACCGTACACCCTCTGATGGGGCTGATAATGGAGGAAATGCAGTGTTCCTGCAGCTGCAGCGAGGGGACCAAGTGTATGTGCGCATGCTTGCAAATACACATGTTTGGCAAGATGATACAGCTACCACCTTCAGTGGCTTTCTGGTCGGCCATGTTTGAAAAACAGTGAATAAAGTTGTGACTCACCTGGATTTACAAATACGATTTTATTTTTAAAAGATCTGAAATTATCTACATATTTGAAATTCTATCGCATGTGTTCACTTTCATTTCTTTCAGGTATTAAAGTTGTTCTTGAGGCTACTGCAGGTTAAAAAGTGCACTTACTTAACGTACAATTTGGATGTGTACAATGCAATAGACTTCAGACTTTCAGACTGGAAAGGTACATCAGAATTAACAACAACACCTCATCTGTGAGCTAATAGTTTATCTAATTCAAATGAATCAAACTTCTGTTGTGTCTCATCATAGAAGCATTTCTATTGTCCTTCCTCTACACCTGTGAAGTTTCCAACTTTTTGTGGTTTTCTTTCCAATTAACTCTCAAAAGAAAGAATGCAAAAGTGGTGTGTAGACTATGTGGTTTGCTATCTTTTGATTAAATCAATAAAATTTCTTCATTCATTCAACGTATTTGCATCATTTCCAGTATGAGTTACAAAACCGGAGCAGTGACGCAGTGCTCCAGTTTACATAATGCATTAAAAACATTCATATACAGTATATAAACATTAAAATACATAATATCCAAGTTTGCTGTCATCTGTTTTTTCTATGAATCATCTGTTTGATATAAAGTACTCCGTGATCCGTGAAAGCTTCATTAATGTTTAGCTGATCACTAACTAATGCTCCATTTATATTGTAAATGCTTGAAATTGCCTGGTGGTTTTCTTGTTGTTTTAGTCTAAGCGCAAGCATTTTACCTGCCTTATCACCAGATTCATAATACTTACGACGCAGCTGGAATAATGCGTTTTCTTCATGTAGAATAGCTTTAAGTTCTGTTTTGGAAACATCAACAGCTTTTTTAACTGAGTGTTAGTGGGGTCCATCATGTGTTTAGATTCTAGCTCTGTGAGTTTGTTAATTAGACATTGTTTCTTGGCTATTTTCTCCTTTTTCTTAGCTGAAGCATAGCCTATAATCCAACCCCTACACGTTGCCTTATAGGCCTCCCATACAGTCTGAATAGAAACAACTGATGTAAGATTAATGCTGAAAATCTCTTGCGTTCTTTCCTCAATCATAGATACAAAGTCTTGCTCCCTTCGTAGAGAACTGTTAAGTCTCCATTGTTCTGTTTTGCTATGAGTTACATTTGGAACAAAAAGAGCAGACGGAGCACGATCAGATAAAATAATAGAGTGAATCTTACAATCAATTACATTGCTGACCAAACGTTGTGAAAATAATTATATAATCAATCCTTGAATAAGAAAGGTGCGCAGATGAGCAAAAGTATATTCATGTTTGTCGGGTTAACTGTGCGCCATACATCCATTAATGCAAATGAAGGAAGTGGGCGTCCAGACCTGTCCACAACAGCATTACTAACTAAATTGAAATCGCCAGCCATGAAGATGGGATAGTCTGCAATTTCAGCCAGCAAGAGATTCAGTTCAGACAGGAATGTGCTTTGTCCCATGTAGATGTTTACCAAAACACATTTTTCCTTTTGCAACAGACAAAACAGGATTAAGTACCTACCATCCTTATCAGATATTTGTTTTATTAATTGAAATGACATTCTCTTAGAAATCAAAGTCGATACTCCTCTGGAAGCGCCATTGCCTGGTGCCGAATAAATCTGGCCCACGCATCCTTGTCTCAACTTGGCTGATTCTAATGCATTCGTGTGTGTCTCTTGGATCATCGCCAAGTCACATGACAAAGATTTCAAATGGAACGTGTCTTTTAGTTTTATTTGAAATGCCAGTTACAATCCAGCTCATCAGTTGGACACCATTAGTACCCATTATACCTGTGCAACTCAGCTAAATTGTCCCTACTGCAGCTACATAGAAGGATAAGTGGGGAAAACACAAACACCTGCAAGCCTGCAAAAAGTCGCACTTCACACTGATGTTATTCATAAACCAAACCCCTCACGTCTTCCCATCCCTTTTTCTTTTTCAAGTCTTCAGCAGCCTCCACCGCGTTCTTGTATATGCTTGTCACACCCTCGATAATGACAATGAAGCATGCAGTATGCAGGATGCCATAACGCACAGACTTATCCGTTTGGAGCCCCTTTCTAAAGTTGTCATACTTCGCATGATTTTCCTAATCTCGACTGGTAAGTCCTGTTGTATCCGGAATGCTTTCCCTTTCCAGGAGAGCTGCTTTTTCTTGGCCGCTGACTCTAGGATCTTCTGTCTGTCTCAGGATTGGCATCTTAGAATGCGTACGATGTAAGGACAGGGAGGTTTACTGGGATCCGCGAGGGGTCGCAGGGTACGCCATTGGCTCTCAACTTCAGGGGTCAGTTCACTGTCATTGAGATCTAGAATGTATCTCAAAATGCCATCCAGCATACCAGGAGTTGATTCTTGACCTTCGGGCAGGCCCATGAACATCAGATTTCTCTTGCAAATCTCAGTTTCCATATTTTATTCCAGTTTTGTTTGTAGAGCTCATATTCTTGGTCAGGGCTTTCACCTTTTGGTATCAGACTTCCGATCCTAGTTTACATTTGATATTCTAATGTTCGTAGCTCGTGTATCTTTCTTCAGATCTTTAATTGAGTTGGTTACCTCAGTCATTTTAGTATCAAACGAAGACCTGAAGTTTGTAAACTCAGTCAGCAGGTGCTGCGCCCATGCAGGTGTCTCTTCGTTGTCCATGATTTGATTGATTGCAGCACGTAGCACGTTCGCTGTAGATCTTGTTTCACAAGAAGGCACAACATTAGACATGCTGCCAGGTCTTATGTCTATGCTTTTATCGTCATGAATCTCGAACTTAAGGTGGTTAAATGACCATTAAATTGCGGAATCAAACATTTTGAGGAGAGAGGTATGTGGGTATTTATCCTCTCAGTCACGTGACTTCCTATACTGTTTTGTTCCAGGGAAGGAGATTTTCAAAGAAGTAGAGGATTTGCATCTCTGTTGATGAACAGGGGTGCATCTTAAAATCCTTTGTTACTGTATTTACACGCTAATCTCTCACCTCGCAGGTTCACCGTGAAAGTGAGCAAAGAGGCTAACAGAGGCTGACTTCCCATCATTTTCTACCTTATGTCACAGACCGGTTTGAATGACGTGTTTTCTACTTGATGAAGAGAAGAAACAAACACTTTCTTGTACTATTTTTAAAGAGAATAAACCTGAACTGACTGGACAGTCTTGAGATGATGACAATCTTGGAAAACTATTAAGGAACTGGAAAATAAAAATGGGCTGCACGGTGGCACAGCAGGTAGTGCGCGTGCCTCACAGCAAGAAGGTCGCCGGTTTGATTCCCAGGTCGGGCCTTTCTGTGTGAAGTTTTCATGTTCTTCCCGTGCATGCGTGGGTTCTCTCCTGGCACTCCGGCTTCCTCCCACAGACCAAAAACATGCTCATTAGGTTAAATGGTGAGTCTAAATTGCCCCTAGGTGTGAGTGTGAGCGTGAATGGTTGTTTGTGTATATATATTTTGCCCTGCGATCGGCTGCCGACCGGTCCAGGGTGTACCCCGCCTCCCGCCCGTTGACAGCTGAGATAGGCTCCAGCCCCCCATGACCCCGAAAGGGATAAGTGGCATAGAAAATGGATGGATGGATGGATGGATGGATGGATGGAAAATAAAAATCTACAAAACTTGTTTCTGCTCTCATAATAAATTATTATTATTAATGCATTGAAAATTATGTTGTTCAAGAATCATGCGTTACGACCAAAAACAATGTTTTGACAAATAACAGTTTACTTTTTTTCTGATGATGATATGATCACATGTTGCAAAGTAATGTGCTACTAAGTAATTAGAGGTACAACGTAAGTAAAGAGTGACTCACTCACAGCTGTCAGACTGTTTCACTAATCACGAAGTCAATCAGCCTTCATCATTAACAACATACAGAAATTCATGGATGTACTTTTTAACCTCACTAAAGCAGAGACAACCAAGTGAAAAGTAAAATGCAGGCTCACACACATCAGTAATCTCAGTAAACAAGAGGTGTGTTTTATTTGAATAAACCTGTAATGATTGGTTTATCACTGTTTCATTTTGTAATCCTGTGATGGTGCTGGCTGAGTATACATGCCCCGCTTCAGTGACACTGATTCAACTCCCATGTTTGACTGAGGTACACCTGGTCAGTACAAGTACAGCCAAAGTAAACTTTATTGTCTCCAGACAGAAACATACTGTAAGTTTGACAGAACACCACGCCAGTTGGCTGTAACACACCATTAAGGCTTCATTTACAGATATGAATTGTTGCTTAGTAAAGAGCTGAAGACATGGATCACATGTCTTTATTAGCAAACAGTGATAACCCCTCATAAGCTCCTGAGAACTTAAGGTACATCAGTATTACTGTAACAACACAAGAATCACAAACACAGAGCAGACACAGTGGCATCTCTCATTTATGTGCCAGTTTATTCTGACAATATGTTCACTTGTATAGTAAATATTTCTGTGAAATCACACATAAAATAGTGAAACTTACTTTCATCGCAATCAGCTCTGCTCCACTGTTATAACATAACAACTTGCTTGATATAATTCATTTGGTAAACAGATGTTTTCCACTTCATAGTATGTATAACAGGCATTAGACAATTCAAAGAAATCAGGAAAGAAAGAGGCCAATCATAACTCTACACTGTGACTCGCTGAGTCAATCAGCAAACAACCAAGTTTTGTGCACACTTTCATGCAAATATGCAAATGTGCATGTTTCACTAGACGGTCAAAGGGCTCCGTGCACAGTTGTTATGTGTTGCCATGTTTGTTCCACACTGGCTAGCTAAGAAATAAAATTCTCAAGAGCTAATATTCACATACAGGCTCTTCCAACTGTTGAGATTGACAGGACAGAGTCCTGAGTTCAGGGCGAGAAAGGACCTTGTAGTCCACATACATCAGAGCTCCTCTGCATGTTTTTTGAGCGTTGGTTCACTGCAACCAAAACAACCACCATGTCCTGCATTGATGAGGTATGTTCCTGCTACATCCTCATCAGGGACACATTAGCTTTTATACCACAAATGACATGTGGTCACATGAGATCCCAGACCACCTCAGCAAGTGGTTTGAGTGACTGGATCCCAATGTGTCTTGGTGGTTGCTGTGCACTTGTGATCTGGTCAACGCTCCACTTTCTGTGGGAACCTGGTAGAACATTTCCTATACCAGTTGGTGATGCTCTCTTTTAGGATGCTTTCCACAAAGGTCCCCCAGAAAGAGCCTACATTTCTGGAGCTGTTTGAGGTGGAAAGGGAGTTACCTCACCTTTCTTGCCTCCAAAGTGTCCCATTGATCCTCAGGGGTGTGCTGTTCAGTTAGAGGTTGTTAGCCTTGCACCATAATGACAGGTCCCCCACCTTTTCCAGATAGGCCTTCAATGTATTCTCTTCAAGTGTGTAAGATCTCATGTGGCACCATCCAAGAAATTTCAAGGAACAATGAAGCTGTTCTGGAGCCTCACGGCTTCAGTTTTATAAACACACATATTCTTTTATTTTGCCATCTATCTTAATGTTCTCAGTTACTGTATGTTAATAAACTTGTACTGCCTCTTCCCTGAGTGCACTGCTGATAAAACCTTTGTTCCTGGACTTACAAAGAGCTGGAAGAATGGAAAGTTAATATATGTGGAAATGGATATCTAATCCATTTTTGCTTCACTAGACTTAGCAAACACGCTCACTGGACAAATATGAAATTGTACCTGAAAGTGTTGTCATGTCATTCAGGTTTGCATTTTGTGTGTGCAGTGTCAGTATGTGTGTCCATGTGTGTCCATGGTTCCTGGTTCTGACGCGCAGGATGGCGTAATACAAAACTGTATTTAAGAGTTACGCTTTCTCCTGCTGAACACTTCGCCGAGGAAGGACACCGAGAAGAAGAGGAGAAGATAATTCTGCAACAGGTTTGCGATAAAACTTTTCTGTCCTATCTTTAGTTGATTGACAGTCACAAGGAGTCATAGTGTCCCCTACACGTCTAATTAACATGTCTGTGTGTTTTTATCAAAGGTCAACTTTAACACCTGCATGAACTTCACCATGAAGATGCTAACTGTGTCTGTGCTTCTTGTTGCCTTGATGGTTCTGACTCAGGCTACTGGTGAGTATGAGTTTTCAGGCAGGGTTTGTATATGAGCATTCTGAATATTGTGTTTAATGGAGAAAAGGCAAAGCTAGATAGACAAAGATCCAGTTTGTTGCACAAACAATCAAGAGAAGTCACTTTCTGTTGTGTCAAACTGTCCAGCTGACAAAACTGAGGCCTCTTCAGCAGCAGCTGCAGAAAGTAAGAGCATTTTTCTTCACATTTGTAGCAAAGCACACAATAAACATGTCTGCACACTGTGGCACAAAGCAGACTGAAAAACTTACTGGTGTGGTTAAACCTTTTTCAGAAGAAGAAGAAGAAGAAGAAGAAGAGCCTAAAGCTGGATCAAGTAAGTGTCTTTTTCTCAGATTTGTATTCAAGCACGTCACATTGTGTTATATATATTGTAGTTTTTCTTTTACTTTGACATGAGTGAAAAACTCACTGATATGTCAAACTGTCCAGCTGCTGACACTGAGGATGACGAGTCTGAGAGCGGATCAGAAGGTAATTCCAATGACACATTAGTGTTATGAGAAAAGGAGTCTTTCTGCTAACCTGTTACCACAAACTGACACAAAGAAACCAACAGCCTGCATCTCATTTAACTCTTTAACCTCTTCAAACACACTGACTCACTGCAAGGGAAGTTATTACAAACTCACACAGTCTTCAAAGAATAAATAGATGCAACATTTTGGAAATAAGTCTGTTCTTTTTTTTTGTAGATTTAGATGAGAAGATTGATGCTTCTACTTAGCTTAGCGTTCCTGGCTGGAAACAAGGGTTAATGATGTATAATGTGGCTTGTATAATGTGAGATATCTGTGTTCACTGTTTTAAAATACAACAAATTGTGCTGCAATAACCACAGTCTTTTCTTTGTTGTTCATTCTTCCTTCATCCACTGTCACCATCACTAACATGTCAAAGTGTCCGTGTCTTTCAGAGGATGAGGACGAATCAGAATCTGAAGAAAGTGAGTACAGTTAACAAGCTTCACGGGAAAGTCGGAGGCTGGAGTAAACTTGAACTTGAACTTGCTCTTCACTGTTGTCGTCTCGTGAAAGGATTTTTGCAGAAGTGAAATGATTCAGGAAGATAGCACCAATTACCAGATGCTATTTAATCAACATAATATGTGCACAGACATAAACAGAACATGACAAAAGTGCATTATTCTTTGTTATCATGCCTGCTCATACATATAGAGAGAAGCTCTATGCATTTATGTAAACAAATTGACAAGATGAACCAGCCAATAGCTGCTGTTGTCTGTGAAACTTTCTATCTTTCCATCTCCAGAGGCAGGAAGTGGAAATGAGACCGATACCCAGGGTCAGTAGATGTTACTTTTCAGATTCTTGCCACATTTAATACACTTATTTGGAATTCATTTTAAATTGAGACTTGACATCCCTTTGACTTATCTATTTGCCTTCAGGAAAACATACAGTTGCCAAGAGATCCCTTCGTTGCCGCTGTGGTTGGGCTCGGTACGGAAGACGCTGCTTCCGCTACTTTCCAGTAGCCAAGACTTGGGCTTTGGCTCAGGTAATCACGATGATCCGAGTGCAGAACACGTCTTCACCGTGTTTGTTCTGCTTGACTGGACTTGCACACTTTGCAAACACAATTTGCATTGTCCTCTCAGTCGGTTTATGTTTTTGTCCTCAGCAACTCCACTCTCTGTTTGTTTATCTCCATTGTAGAGAATCTGTCAGGCCAATGGTGGAAACCTTGCATCTGTGCATAATAGGTACGAGGATTTGTATCTTAGGCGTTTGACACGCAACAGAATAACCTGGATCGGATTCTCTGATGCACAACAGGTAAATCAAACAAGGTCTGAGAGATACTGAAGTAACACCTTTTCATTACATGTATAATACACTTCAACATTTTGTCTTCTAGGAGCGTTATTGGTTCTGGATTGATGGTACACGTGTCAACTATGCGTTCTGGGGTCCTGGACAGCCTAACAACTTCGGTGGCAGGGAGCACTGTGCACGAATCAACTGGTCAGGTAAATGACAATTGCCATTTAGTGTTGACCTTTGAAGCATAACGTGTGAGTGTTCTGGATGATTAAAGGCAAATATGAAAAGCTCTGAAAAATACATCCATTGATTTTTGGAAAAATGGCACATTTGTTGTTAAAACAATGAAGAGTGAATGACAAAGTGATAAACTGCTGAGCAAAGGATGTTTTCTGAGTCTTTTTGGATAAATCATCGTCTGCACAGTTTTAGGATCAAGGTCTCATTACCATGTCAGGTTTTGGTTTGTGTCTTGCTGACTGACTCTTGTCTCTGTGATACAGCTGCAAAGCGCTGGGATGACGGTCCATGTTCCTATCGTTATGGATTTGTCTGTGCAAAGAGGATGTGATTCCTGGACAAAGACAAAGGCATGAAGTAACCGTCAGGACCACAAACACTGGCTTTATATCTCAAATCAAATCTGCATTTCTTCTCTATTGCTGTAATGCTACTCAAGGAAAGGAGCGACAAGTGATGTAAACAGGAGCTGCCTCTTAGGCCTTGTGCTTTAAATAAGAGCAGACTGAATGGTGATGAAAATAAGGATTTTTGTGCAACTTTATTCTACAGTCTTTCTTGTATGACTCATAATTAATCATTAAAGTATTTGAGCATTGAAATGAGTTTGTTTGTGAGTTTGTGTGCCTGCTTTATTAGTATAAATCCTGTATCTCAAAGTGCTCCATAGCACCATTAAATAATACTGAACATCACAACTTTTTACAGTACCTTGTGGAAATGCTGATAGAATTCATCAAGATAAAGTTTTCAAACTCTGCACTCCCACTGAGATGTGACACAATTATCACAGGAGTATCACTGACGCTACTGTAGATCACCCACATCTCTCCAAAGTGTGGTAATATCTGATATAGCAATAAACATACTCACACAAAACAATTTCCCAATTTCAGCAGGTGGTATCAATCAGCTTCTAATTCTTATATTTTGCCAAATAAAATAATGTTTCACCCTCTTCTACAGTACTTACAGCAGTAATGTGAATTTAGATAGATGAATAGAATTAACAATAAGTGAGAGGAGATTGTCGACAGCTGTGTCCAATGCAAACAGCCAAATCACCCACACTGCAGTAACATTGATGAGACAGTCCTCCCAAGATGATGAACAGCATCACCTGCTGCCGCAAATTCCCAAAAGTGATATTTGTTTACGTTCAAGTGACATAGCCCCCAAGTTGAAGGAATTCTGGCTCTTTGCTGCTGGAATGAAGACGGGAATAGTGTTCACTTCCTGTTTTCTTCAACTGTGACTACGATTGTTCCTTGAGTTTATTATTGTGGCCATGATGACTGAGGTTCCCTAACCTTGTAAAGTGGATATTTTAACTCAAACCATAACTGTGTCAGAACAGAAAACATTAATTTTCGCCTCTGAAGATTCTCATTCATCAAGGTCATGGTACTTCTAGTGCTTGGTACTGTAAGGGCAACTGGACCTGGTTGTGGTTCTAGAAGATGTTTCACCTCTCATTCAAGAGGCTTCTTCAGTTCTAACTGTCTGGTGGGGAGTACCAGGCATTTATCCTCTTGCATGATCATTGACCCACGTAGCTATCATATGAGTCACATCATGGGTCATATGAGTGCTGGTGTTAATGGGTCAATGGGTTTTAATGGGCATGTCATGGTGTGAATGGGCAGGTCCTTGACCCACCTGACGATCATGTGCATCATTGGGGTCACTAGTGTCAATGACTGTGACTGATGCTCTCGCAATGTGAGGGATGATGATGTTATTCTATTCATGGTCCTTTCATACTTGCTCTGTTCTGTGTCTTTTTGCAGTCTTGATAAAGGCCCAGTTTGGGTAACCACATGCTCTAGGTGCTTCCCCGGTGTGTTTCTGCTCCTTCTCCTTGCCTTCTGTCTTTGTGGGCATGTGCTGAGAGAGAATCAGAAAGCAAATATTGATCTGTGCATGGGTTTTCTGTATGCTTCAATATTGAGTCTTCTGTCACAGCCCTGCTTCTGTCTGGTTGTTCTAGAAATAGGTGGTTGTTAGGCAGAGGTCTACCTGGGCACATATGTGATCTGGGGTGAGGTTGGTTCTGTTGGAGAGCGTGCTGTCCTGAATTTGATCTTCGCAGCCATTGACAAGTAAGAATCCTGTTGACAGACACCTGAGATAAGATGCCACTGGGGACATCCAAAGTCAGATCCAGGAGAATACTGCATGAACAATATAAATTTAGTCCAGTAGTTAAACTGTGGCAAGTAACTGGAGGCATGAGAAAATTGCTGAAATATCCTGTTTGCATAACCACTGTGTTCCAGAGAATTTTTTGAAATAGGAACCCCCTGAGTGTGCTCATTTGGATCAGAACTATAGGAATAAACCTTATCTTTAAGCAGACACAAGGCCAAACACACCACAGCAGGGACTCAACAACAACAAGGTGAATGTCCTTCAGCAGAAGAGAGACGTTTACTAACTGTCAAAGGCATTTCACTGTCTGCCAACTCAGTCAGGCATTTAAAATGTGTATGGCAAGTTGGAAGAACTGCTCCAGCTTGTATGGCTAAAGTCCTGTTCGCATGGGACAGAATAATCATAGTCCGCATTTTACTTGAATTTACTGACATTATCCTCCAGATATGATGTTATGACATCAAGACTCTGTGTAACATCTGCTTCCTGAACGACAAGAGTAATGAGCCCTCTGAACTTGAACCCAAATGCTGACAGAACTGTGAATTATAATTGCCAATGCGGCCTCCACAATACTCAATACTCACATGGGACTAATATTATCACATGGCCTCAGTGTTTCGTGAAATATGGTCGATAATTTGTGGTGGAAGTTTTACTTTACAAACTATATACATTGCAGATCCACAGAGGATTATGATAACAGGTGACCTGTTGGACAACATTTGCAATAGCTGCTTGCAATGGATCATATAAATGATCTCTTCCTGGTTTATAACCTGGACATAAATCCAGGGAAACGCAAGCTGACAAGCTCATACCCAATAAAAGTGCCCACTGAGATAGCAAACATGTAATTAAAGCCACATGTCAAATGGGATGTTAAAAATTAACTTCTGTCTTTAAACCACTTAAAAGCAGCAAGAGTTTAGGAGACTGGACGACGTTGAAACAACTTGGAAGATGAATTTCATTATCTTAATGTTTCTGTCTCTGTTCTGTGGCCTGATTATGGCAGAGGATGGTATTAATGGGAAAAGTCAGTAAAAAACACTCATGCTCTCCTGACATGTGTGAGGTCCTGAAAGAGTTTGGTATCATGAAACAAAAAGTGGGAGTTTTGGAATCCAGGCTGTGGAACAGTGAAACCAGGCTGAAGAACAGTGAAAACCAGATCCTTGAACTGAAGAACAAAGGTAAAGTGAAATTTTTGCTCTCATTGATTCAAAGACTTCACTGTATGGAAATACGTCTACAAAATAATGACATTACAATGTTTTGCTTTAATTCAATTCAATTCAATTCAATTCAATTTTATTTGTATAGCGCCAAATCACAACAGAAGTTGTCTTAGGACACTTTCCATATAGAGCTGGTACAGACCAAGCTCTTTTATCTACAAAGAAACCAACAATTCCCCCATGAGCAAGCACTTGGCGACAGTGGCGAGGAAAAACTTCCTTTTAACAGGCAGAAACCTCGAGCAGAACCAGACTCTGGGTGGGCAGCCATCTGCCTCGACCGGTTGGGTGAGAGAGGAAGAGCAAGAGAGGGAGAGTGAGACAGACAGACAGACAGACAGACAGACAGACAGACAGACAGACAGACAGACAGACAGAAAAGCAGTCAGAGAGAGAGAGAGAGAGACAGAGAGAGACAGAGACAGAGAGACAGACATGCAGTCACAGTAACAGTGACAGTGGATGTAATAATAGCAGTAGCAGTTGCAGTGGATGTCAGGCAGGGCCAAGGCAGGAGATGCAGCTGAAATCCACAATCCAGATTCAGCCACTGTCCATGGGAACCTGCAAGACGACAAAGCACAGAGACTCCGGGGAAGGAGCTAAGTTAGTAACACGCCGTGGTAGGACATGAGAGCGTGTGGATGGAGAGGGACAGAAGGACAGAGGAGCTCGGTGTATCTTTGGATGTCCCCCGACAGTCTAATCCTATAGCAGCATAACTAGGGGCTGGTCCAGGACAAGCCTGAGCCAGCCCTAACTATAAGCTTTATCAAAAAGGAAAGTTTTAAGCCTACTCTTAAATGTAGAGACAGTGTCTGCCTCCCGGACAAAGACTGGAAGATGGTTCCACAGGAGAGGGGCTTGATAGCTAAATGCTCTGACTCCTGTTCTGCTTTTTGAGACTTTAGGAACCATAAGTAGACCTGCATTCTGGGAACGCAGTGTTCGAGTAGGGCAATAAGGTACTATGAGCTCTTTAAGATGTAGTGTGTACTACCTTAATTTGATGTTGCATTCGTTGATAAAATGTCGGGGCACCACCTTCCTCAGCTAAGAAGGACTGCAGAGATTAACTGCTATAACGCTGATAAATACTAACGAATGAACTAACAGTAAACCAGTCTGATAACCTGAAGTGTAAATTCTGGATACAGGGATCGTAAATATTCAGTTCAAAAGGACACCGTCTAACCAGGACTTAAATCAAAATATCATTTATTAAGCAGAATTGTGGATAATGGGTAATGTACCATGAATAATAAGACAGAAGATGGGAGGTGATATGACAGAACACACAAGAAACTTATGGCAACACAAGGGTAAATAAATTGGCGATAGTGAGAGGCAGTCTAAAAGGAATAATGGGGACGCGAACGCAGAGTTAAGGGAAAGAACGATTAATGGAGAGAATTTGGATAAATTGACCTAATCTTAACCTCACGGACCAACTCTTATTCAAACCCGCTTAGCGTGCCTACTTGGTTGCTGGCGTCCCGTTGTGCTCTGCTCCGAACTGGCTCGAAGACGTTCCAGATGTTCGTCCGCGGCTCGATCTGCTTGGTGGTCTAGTGGAAGGCCCAGACCTCCAAGATGACAAACTGGTGCGGAACGGGGCGTCTCTGGAACTGGTTTGGCGGTCGGTTACAGATGATGGACTGCTCCGGATGGTTGTGAACCAGACCAAGGATCAACAGCTGGCCGCAGGGTTTGGTTCGGTTGAGTCCGTGACGGATTATTTTAGACTGATAGTACAAATTAAGAGTCTCTTCGATGGCCGGTCGAAGAAGGCTACAAAATTAGTATTACTTGCCTAAACTTACTAATGAAAACAAAACAAAACAAAACGTTGGGCTAAAGAGGAAGTTAACTTTGAAGTTTACGGCAAATTATAAGAATACGTCTTCTGAAGATTATTTACGCTACCCGGAATGGCTTGGAGTAGCTCGAAGACGAAAACTTAAGGAGCAAAACGACTGTGCAAAACTTAAGACAAAGGTAAAGAAAAGAACTCAGCTGAGGGTAACTAGACGTGAAAAAAACCAAAACTAACTAACTAACAAAAACTTAGACGGAACAAAAAAAACAAAATTAAAACTCTACTAAAAGGCTACTACTGTATCGCGCACTACACACAGTTTTTAAAGGTCGCTCCGGGGCGTGTCGAAAGGCAGGCCATTGAATCACGTGAGACTCTTTGTGACGCGCGGTGTAATCTCGCCGCATGGAGCTGAATTAATCAAAGAATCATACGAGGGGCTCATCTGCTTCTCACTATGGTCAATCACATATAATTTCAATGACCAATTTTCAATGGCATTTCAACATTGTTCACAGCATGCATTAGACACTTTCTATGGTTGGGTGAGAACATTAAATGATAATCATGGTACAGTTTTATCCCAACAGGAATAATAATTCAATGAATAACTAATACAAAAATAAAGATAGGAATAAAGAGAGGCAGATTATATTTGTCAAAATGATTATCACGATTATGGTTACTTATCGATAAATGTGCCAAGTCAAGCATATTCAACCTGACGGTTAGGAAACTCTGGATGGCAGTATGGTTTTGTGGTGACAATTCATACAAACTTTTATAAAACCGTTAAAATCAAAACTTGGTCATACTTCGGGTCAGAGATACGGGAAAAACATCAATATTATGCGTACCCCGAGTCCTGTAAGTTGAAAACATGAAAAGTTAAGTTTAACATAAAGTCTGGTTATCTTGGAGTGTTGAGGAAAACACACAAACGTGAGTCACTAGTTGCTTCAAGGGATGTCCGATTTACGACCATCAGCATTTGCTGATGTTTGCGGATGTTTGGGACATCCTGATTTAGAGATAGGCGTTGACCTTTTGGCTTTCTTTCTTCAGTGTGTGAGTAAAGTAGTTTACTGAACCAGACTTCCTGTCTCTCTTCGAAATCAGATTGCATTATAGGTAAACCTGACGGTCTATAATTCAATCGGTTGGCGGGTTTACACCTCCATTTCCCTTGAGTATCACCAGAAAAGGAGGGAAAGAAGGGGTCAGTTAAAGGCCGGTTCTGCTACAAAGATAAGAAGGTGCCTGGCCATTTATGGCTTTGTAAGTAAGGAGGAGAATTTTAAACTCTATTCTAAACTTTACAGGGAGCCAGTGCAAAGTGGCGAGTATTGGAGAAATATGATCTCGCTTCCTGGTTTTTGTCAGAACACGTGCTGCAGCGTTCTGGAGCAACTGGAGAATATTCAGCAGCGAATTTGGGCAGCCTGATAGTAAAGAATTGCAATAATCCAGCCTGGAAGTTACGAATGCATGGACTAGTTTTTCTGCATCATTTTGAGACAAAATATGCCTGATTTTTGCGATATTACGTAGGTGAAAAAAGGCAGTCCTTGAAATTTGTTTTACATGGGAGTGAAAGGACATGTCTTGGTCAAAGATAACTCCCAGATTCTTTACAGTGGTGCTGGAGGCCAGCGCAATGCCATCCATAACTGCTATGTCATCAGAAAGTGACTTTCTAAGATGTTTAGGGCCTACTACTATAACTTCAGTTTTGTCCGAGTTTAGCATCAGAAAATTGCAGGTCATCCAGGTCTTTATGTCATGAAGACATGCTTGTAGTCTAGTTAACTGACTGGTTTCTTCCGGTTTCATTGATAAATATAGCTGGGTATCATCTGCATAGCAATGAAAATTTATTGAGTGCTTCCTGATAATCTTACCTAAAGGAAGCATATATAAGGTGAATAGAATTGGTCCAAGCACAGAACCCTGTGGAACTCCATAGCTGACTTTAGTGAGCACAGAGGAGTCGTCATTAACGCGTACAAACTGAGAGCGATCTGACAAGTAGGATTTAAACCAGCTTAGCGCAGTTCCCTTAATGCCAATGAAATGTTCCAGTGTCTGCAATAGGATGCCATGGTCAATGGTGTCAAATGCAGCACTAAGATCCAGTAAGACTAGTACAGAGACAAATCCTTTATCAGATGCAATTAGAAGGTCATTTGTAACTTTAACCAGTGCTGTCTCTGTGCTATGATGCACTCTAAATCCTGACTGGAAATCCTCTAATAAACTATTATTGTTTAGAAAGTCGCACAACTGATTGGCAACTGCTTTCTCAAGAGTTTTTGAGAGAAAGGGAAGGTTGGATATCGGTCTATAGTTATACAGAAACACACATGGTCGTATTCAGTGCAGCAGGTGGGAGTGGAGCCATTGGACCCTTCAACAAAGACACAACTTTAGTCTACAGAACAGTGAAAACCAAAATTGGCAATGCTTACAATGGATTCACAGGTGAGTACAGCTGTAATGACATTTTCTGTTTTCTATTTACAAATAAATAAGTAAAATGTTTGCAGTGATGTAGATGTGCCAAAATGTAATTAAAATTTGAAGGTTTTAAGTTCAAAGCATGATTTCCAGACAGGTGAGGCCTTAATCTTCAATGACTTTTCAATAGTTTTCACCAGATGTTTTGTGCAGTGCAGGAAAAACCTTTTTCTCTTATCTATCCTTTACCACAAGATCTGACACTTACAGTGTGATCCACCCAGTTTCAGAAAGACTCCTCAGGATGGAATAAAATGGAGTAAAATACTGTTTCCACAGGTATCTTCACTGCACCTGTCAAAGGCATTTACTACTTCACCTTCTTTTATCACGCCGGAGGAGCTCATGATGTGAATTTAGCCCTCATGAGGAACAATTATCTACAGTACATATTTGAAACTTTATCGCATGTGTTCACTTTAATTTCTTTTAATTATTAAAGTTGTTCTTGAGGCTACTGCAGGTTAAAGAGTGCACACAGTACAATTTGGACATGTACAATGCAATAGACTTCAGACTTTCAGACTGGAAAGTAACATCAGAATTAACAATAACACCTCATCTGTGAGCTAACAGTTTATATACAGTAATTCAAACGAATTAAACTTTGTGTCTCATCATAGAAGCATTTCTATTGTCCTTCCTCTACACCTGTTGAAGTTTCCAACTTTTTGTGTTTTTTTTTTTCATTAACTCTGAAAAGTAAGAATGCAAAGTGGTGTGTAGACTATGTGGCTTGCTATCTTTTGATTAAACCAGCAAAATTTCTTCATTCATCCAATGCATTTGCATCTTTTCCAGTATGAGTCACAAAACCGGAGCAGTGACGCAGTGCTCCAGTTTACATAATGTATTAAAAACATTCATATACAGTATAAAAACATTAAAATACATAATATCCAAGTTTGCTGTCATTATGGTTTCTTATAAGGGGCAAATATAACGATCCTATGGGAGACTTTTGCTGTCAACCAGGGAGGAGATTTTCAAAGAATTCGAGGATTTGCATCTCTGTTGATGACCAGGGGTGCATCTTAAAATCCTTTGTTACTGTATTTAATCTCTCACAGGTTCACAGTGAAAGTGAGCAAAGAGGCTAACAGAGGCTGACTTTCCATCATTTTCTACCTTACGTCACAGACCGGTTTCAATGACGTGTTTTCTACTTGATAAAGAGAAGAAACAAACACTTTCTGGGACTATTTTTTTTAAAGAGAATGAACCTGAACTGACTGGACAGTCTTAAGATATTATTGCAATCTTGGAAAATATTCAGGTACCGGAAAATAAAGATCTACAAAACAATTTGTTTCTGCTCTCATATTAAAAACGAGAGACAAAAATATTTTACAACCAATTCTGCATGTTTTTTTTCATTGCTTTAGGAAAAGAACTAGTACATGTATGTCTGTGTATGTGTGTGTGTGTGTGTGTGTGTGTGTGTGTGTGTGTGTGTGTGTGTATATACAGTTGTGGTCAAAAGTTTACATACACTTGTAAAGAACATAATGTCATGGCTCTCTTGAGTTTCCAGTTATTTCTACAACTCTGATTTTTCTCTGATAGAGTGACTGAAACAGATACTTCTTTGTCACAAAAAACATTCATGAAGTTTGGTTCTTTTATGACTTTATTATGGGTTAACAGAAAAAGTGACCAAATCTGCTGGGTCAAAAATATAAATACAGCAACATGAATTAGCAATTTTGGTGACTTAGAAAGTTGTGTCAATGAAATGAGCTTCATAGCATGGCCTCTTAACTTCTTGTGAGTGATTATGAGTGACTACAGCTGGTGACTTCTCTGAGGCCATTTAAATAGGGCTCATTGGATACAAACGCCCACAAACGCGACAATGGGAAAGTCAAAGGAGCTCAGCAAGGATCTGAAAAAGCGAATTATTGACTTGAACAAGTCAGGAAAGTCACTTGAAGCCATTTCAAAGCAGCTGCAGGTCCCAAGAGCAACAGTGCAAACAGTTGTTTGTAAGTATAAAGTGCATGGCACTGTTTTGTCACTGCCATGATCAGGAAGAAAATGCAAGCTATCACCTGCTGCTGAGAGAAAATTGGTCAGGAGGGTGAAGAGTCAACCGAGAACCACCAAAAAGCAGATCTGCCAAGAATTAGAAACTGCTGGAACACAGGTGTCAGTGTCCACAGTCAAGCGTGTTTTGCAGCGCCGTGGACTGAGAGGCTGCCGTGCAAGAAGGAAGCCCTTGCTCCAAAAATGGCACCTTAAGGCTCGACTGAAGTTTGCTGCTGATCACATGGACAAAGGTAAGACCTTCTGGAGGAAAGTTCTGTGGTCAGACAAAACAAAAATCAAGCTGTTTGGCCACAATGCCCAGCAATATGTTTGGAGGAGAAAAGGTGAGGCCTTTAACCCCAAGAACAGCATGCCTACCGTCAAGCACGGTGGTGGTAGTATTATGCTGTGGGGCTGTTTTGCTGCCAGTGGAGCTGGTGCTTTACAGAAAGTAAATGGGATAATGAAGAAGGAGGATTACCTTCAAATTCTTCAAGATAACCTAAAATCATCAGCCCGGAGGTTGGGTCTTGGGCGCAGTTGGGTGTTCCAACAGGACAATGACCCCAAACACACATCAAAAGTGGTAATGGAATGGCTAAATCAGGCTAGAATTAAGGTTTTAGAATGGCCTTCCCAAAGTCCTGACTTAAACCCCATTGAGAACATGTAGAGAATGCTGAAGAAACAAGTCCATGTCAGAAAGCCAACAAATTTAACTGAACTGCACCAATTCTGTCAAGAGGAGTGGTCGAAGATTCAACCAGAAGCTTGCCAGAAGCTTGTGGATGGCTACCAAAAGCGCCTAATTGAAGTGAAAATGGCCAAGGGACATGTAATCAAATATTAGCATTGCTGTATGTATATTTTTGACCCAGCAGATTTGGTCACTTTTTCTGTTATGACATTATGTTCTTTACAAGTGTATGTAAACTTTTGACCACAACTGTATATATGTGTGTGTGTATTATATATAATAGATAGATAGATAGATAGATAGATAGATAGATAGATAGATAGATAGATAGATAGATAGATATTAATTCATAGTGTTTATTCATTGCACACAGAGACAAAACTCACCCATTGTAACCTTAGTAAGTGCAATGCATAACTGAAATTCAAAATGTGATTCAGAAGAAAAAGAGTCACATTAATGCATTGAAAATGATGTTGTTAAACAGTCATGTGTTGAGAACGAAAAAAATGTTTTGACAAAAAAACATTATACCTATTTCTGATGATATGATCACATGTTGCAAAGTAATGTGCTACTAAGTAATTAGAGGTTCAAAGTAAGTAAAGAATGACTCACTAACAGCTGTCAGACTCGCTGAGAGCTGCTCTGCTGCATTGAACTATGTGTCACTAATCACTCAGTCAATCAGCATTCATCATTAACAACATACAGAAATTCATGGATGTACTTTTTAACCTCACTAAAGCAGAGACAACCAAGTGAAAAGTAAAATGCAGGCTCACACACATCAGTAATCTCAGTAAACAAGAGGTGTGTTTTATTTGTATAAACCTGTAATGATTGGTTTATCACTGTTTCATTTTGTAATCCTGTGATGGTGCTGGCTGAGTATACATGCCCCGCTTCAGTGACACTGATTCAGCTCCCATGTTTGACTGAGGTACACCTGGTCAGTACAAGCACAGCCGAAGTAAATTTTGTTGTCTCCAGACAGAAACATAAGTTTGACAGAACGCCACGCCAGTTGGCTGTAACACACCCTGAAGGCTTCATTTACAGATATGAATTGTTGCTTAGTAAAGAGCTGCAGACATGGATCACATGTCTTTATTAGCAAACAGTGATAACCCCTTATAAGTTCCTGAGAACTTAAGAATCACAAACACAGAGCAGACACAGTGGCATCTCTCATTTATGTGCCAGTTTATTCTGACAATATGTTCACTTGTATAGTAAATATTTCTGTGAAATCACACATAAAATAGTGAAACTTACTTTCATAACAACTTGCTTGACATGATTCATTTGGTAAACAGATGTTTTCCACTTCATAGTATGTATAACAGGCATTAGACAATTCAAAGAAATCAGGAAAGAAAGAGGCCAATCATAACTCTACACTGTCAATCAAATCAATCAATCAAATTTTATTTATATAGCCCTTTACAATAACCAAAAAGGTACCCAAAGTGCTTTACAACAATGCCATAAAACCATACAGAAAAACGAACACACAAAAACAATAAGACACAAGTGTTGACCAAGGAAAGTGCCACTGTGCTACAGGTTATTAAAAGCCTTCCAAAGGCATATAAAATAGAACAGCAAAAAAAAAAAAAAAAAAGGCTGTCCTAGCCAGAATTAAAAGCCAATCTAAAAAAGTGGGTCTTCAGCTTCGATTTAAAAAGGCCGAGATCAGTAGTGGTGTGAATGTCGGGGGGCAGTTTATTCCACAGTCTTGGAGCAGCGACAGCAAAAGAACAATCACCCCACTGTTTGTATCTTGACCTCGGGACGTCTAACAGAAGCTGACCCGAAGAACGCAGGGCCCTGCCATGATCACGGATAGTTAAAATGTCAGACAAGTAGGAGGGAGCCAGGACGTTGATGGCATTAAAAACAAACAACAACAGTTTAAAATCAATTCTAAAATGAACCGGGAGCCAGTGAAGTGACGACAGAACAGGGGTAATGTGTTCACGTCTAGACGTGCTTGTTAAAAATTGGGCAGCAGTGTTTTGTACTAGTTGGAGACGTGAAATTGAAGACTGGCTGAGGCCAACATAAAGGGCATTACAGTAATCCAGTCTTGAGCTAATGAAAGCATGGACTGCCTTCTCGAGATCCTGCCGACGGCTTCACTTTGGCCAGGAGACGGAGCTGAAAAAAACTTTTTCACAGATGCTTCAAAAAAGGGGGCCAAAGAACTACAGTCAGCTGTGAGAACATTCGAGATAGGTGACGTGCCAAACAAGACACATTCGGTCTTGCTGTCATTTAGGTGCAGGAAGTTCCGTGCCAGCCACTGCTTTACATCAGTAACGCATTCCAACAGTTTAGTAAGTGCAGTATTTTTGTTTGGTTTCAAGGGCAAATATATGTGCAAATCATCAGCGTAAAAGTGAAAAGACAGATTGTGTTTTTTTATAACTGATCCCAGTAGTAAGATATACAATGAGAACAGAATAGGGCCAAGGATGGATCCCTGTGGCACCCCACAAGGGAGGGAGGCAGATGACTCGCTGAGCCAATCAGCAAACAACCAAGTTTTGTGCACACTTTTGTGCAAATATGCAAATGTGCATGTTCCACTAGACGGTCAAAGGGCTCCGTGCACAGTTGTCATGTGTTGCCATGTTTGTTCCACACTGGCTAGCTAAGAAAAAAACTCTCAAGAGCTAATATTCACATACAGGCTCTTCCAACTGTTGAGATTGACAGGACAGAGTCCTGAGTTCAGGGCGAGAAAGGACCTTGTAGTCCACGTACATCAGAGCTCCTCTCCATGTTTTTTGAGCGTTGGTTCACTGCAACCAAAACAACCACCATGTCCAACATTGATGAGGTATGTTCCTGCTACATCCTCATCAGGGACACATTAACTTTTATACTACAAATGACATGTGGTCACATGTGGTCCCAGACCACCTCAGCAAGTGGTTTGAGTGACTGGATCCCAATGTGTCTTGGTGGTTGCTGTGCACTTGTGATCTGGACAATGGACCACTTTCTGTGGGAACCTGGTAGAACAGTTCCTATACCAGTTGGTGATGCTCTCTTTTAGGATGTTTTCCACAAAGGTCCCCCCAAAAGAGCCTACATTTCTGGAGCTGTTTGAGGTGGAAAGGGAGTTAACTCACCTTTCTTGCCTCCAAAGTGTCCCATTGATCCTCAGGGGTGTGCTGTTCAGTTATAGGTTGTTAGCCTTGCACCATAATGACAGGTCCCCCACCTTTTCCAGATAGGCCTTCGATGTATTCTCTTCAAGTGTGCAAGATCTCGTGTGGCACCATCCAAGCTATTTCAAGGAACAATAAAGCTGTTCTAGAGGCTCACGGCTTCAGTTTTATAAACACACATATTCTTTTAATTTGCCGTCTATCATAATGTTTCTCAGTTACTGTATTTTAATAAACTTGTACTGCTTCTTCCCTGAGTGCACTCCTGATAAAACTTTTGCTGCTGGACTTACAAAGAGCTGGAAGAATGGAAAATTATAGTTTGGAAATGTATGTCTAATCCATTTTTGCTTCACTAGACTTAGCAAACACGCTCACTGGACAAATATGAAATTGTCTCTGAAAGTGTTGTCTTGTGCTTTCAGGTTTACATTTTGTGTGTGCAGTGTCAGTATGTGTGTCCATGTGTGTCCATGGTTCCTGGTTCTGTCACGCAGGATGGCGCAATAAGAAACTGTATTTAAGAGCTACGCCTTCTCCTGCTGAACACTTCGCCGAGGAAGGACACAGAGAAGAAGAGGAGAAGATAATTCTGGAACAGGTTTGCGATAAAACTTTTCTGTCCTATCTTTAGTTGATTGACAGTCACAAGGAGTCATAGTGTCCCCTACACGTCTAATTAACATGTCTGTGTGTTTTTATCAAAGGTCAACTTTAACACCTGCATGAACTTCACCATGAAGATGCTAACTGTGTCTGTGCTTCTTGTTGCCTTGATGGTTCTGACTCAGGCTACTGGTGAGTATGAGTTTTCAGGCAGGGTTGGTATATGAGCGTTCTGAATATTGTGTTTAATGGAGAAAAGGCAAAGCTAGATAGACAAAGATCCAGTTTGTTGCACAAACAATCAAGAGAAGTCACTTTCTGTTGTGTCAAACTGTCCAGCTGACAAAACTGAGGCCTCTTCAGCAGCAGCTGCAGAAAGTAAGAGCATTTTTTCACATTTGTAGCAAAGCACACAATAAACATGTCTGCATACTGTGGCACAAAACCAGACTGAAAAAACTTACTGGTGTGGTTAAACCTTTTTCAGAAGAAGAAGAAGAAGAGCCTAAAGCTGGATCAAGTAAGTGTCTTTTTCTCAGATTTGTATTCAAGCACGTCACATTGTGTTATGTATATTGTAGTTTTTCTTTTACTTTGACATGAGTGAAAAACTCACTGATATGTCAAACTGTCCAGCTGCTGACACTGAGGATGACGAGTCTGAGAGTGGATCAGAAGGTGAGTGCAACGACAAATTAGTGTTATGAGAAAAGGAGTCTTTCTGCTAACCTGTTACCACAAACTGACACAAAGAAACCAACAGCCTGCATCTCATTTAACTGTCTTTAACCTCTTAAAACACACTGACTCACTGCAAGGGAAGTTATTACAAACTCACACAGTCTTTAAGGAATAAATAGATGCAACATTTTGGAAATAAGACTGTTCTTTTTTTTTTTTGTAGATTTAGATGAGAAGATTGATGCTTCTGCTTAGCTTAGCTTAGCTAGCTTAGCTTAGTGTTCCTGGCTCGAAACAAAGATTAATGATGTACAATGTGGCTTGTATAATGTGAGATATCTGTGTTCACTGTTTTAAAATACAACAAATTGTGTTGCAATAACCACAGTCTTTTCTTTGTTGCTCATTCTTCCTTCATCCACTGTCACCATCACTAATATGTCAAAGTGTCCGTATCTTTCAGAGGACGAGGACGAATCAGAATCTGAAGAAAGTGAGTACAGCTAACAAGCTTCACAGGAAAGTCGGGGAACTTGCTCTTCACTGTTGTCGTCTTGTGAAAGGATTTTTGCAGAAGTGAAATGATTCAGGAAGATAGCACCAATTACCAGATGCTATTTAATCAACATAATATGTGCACAGACATAAACAGAACATGACAAAAGTGCATTATTCTTTGTTATCATGCCTGCTCATACATATAGAGAGAAGCTCTATGCATTTATGTAAACAAATTGACAAGATGAACCAGCCAATAGTTGCTGTTGTCTGTGAAACTTTCCATCTTTCCATCTCCAGAGGCAGGAAGTGGAAATGAGACTGATTCCCAGGGTCAGTAGATGTTACTTCTTACCACATTTATTACATTTATTTGGAATTAATTTTAAATTGAGACTTGACATCCCTCTGACTTCTCTATTTGCCTTCAGGAAAACATACAGTTGCCAAGAGATCCCTTCGTTGCCGCTGTGGTTGGGCTCGGTATGGAAGACGCTGCTTCCGCTACTTTCCAGTAGCCAAGACTTGGGCTTTGGCTCAGGTAATCACGATGATCCGAGTGCAGAATGCGTCTTCATCGTGATTATTCTGCTTGAATGGACTTGCACACTTTGCAAACACAATTTGCATCGTCCTCTGAGTCGGTTTATGTTTTTGTCCTCAGCAACTCCACTCTCTGTTTGTTTATCTCCATTGTAGAGACACTGTCAGGCCAATGGTGGAAACCTTGCATCTGTGCATAATAGGTACGAGGATTTGTATCTTAGGCGTTTGACACGCAACAGACTGACCTGGATCGGACTCTCTGATGCACAACAGGTAAATCAAACAAGGTCTGAGAGATACTGAAGTAATACCTTTTCATTACATGTATAATACACTTTAACATTTTGCCTTCCAGGAGCGTTATTGGTTCTGGATTGATGGTACACGAGTCAACTATGCGGCCTGGGCTCGTGGACAGCCTAACAACAGCTATCGCAAGGAGCACTGTGTACATATGAACTGGTCAGGTAAATGACAGTTGCCATTTTGTGTTGACCTTTGAAGCATAACGTGTGAGTGTTCTGGATGATTAAAGGCAAATATGAAAAGCTCTGAAAAATACATCCATAGATTTTTGGAAAAATGGCACATTTGTTGTTAAAATAATAAAGAGTGAATGACAAAGTGATAAACTGCTGAGCAAAGGATGTTTTTCTGAGTCTCTCTGGATAAATCATCGTCTGCACAGTTTTAGGATCAAGGTCTCATTATCGTGTCAGGTTTTGGTTTGTGTCTTGCTGACTGACTCTTGTCTCTGTGATATAGCTGCAAAGCGCTGGAATGACATTCAATGTTCCTATCGTTACGGATTTGTCTGTGCAAAGAGGATGTGATTCCTGGACAAAGACAAAGGCATGAAGTACCCGTCAGGACCACAAACACTGGCTTTATATCTCAAATCAAATCTGCATTTCTTCTCTATTGCTGTAATGCTACTCAAGGAAAGGAGCGACAAGTGACGTAAATAGGAGCTGCCTCTTAGGCCTTGTGCTTTAAATAAGAGCAGACTGAATGGTGATGAAAATAAGGATTTTTGTGCAACTTTATTCTGCAGTCTTTCTTGTATGACTCATAATTAATCATTAAAGTATTCGAGCATTGAAATGAGTTTGTTTGTGAGTTTGTGTGCCTGCTTTATTGGTTTAAATCCTGTATCTCAAAGTGCTCCATAGCACCATTAAATAATGCTGAACATTACAACTTTTTACATTACATTGTGGAAATGCTGACAGAATTCAACAAGATGAAGTTTTCAAACTCTGCACTCCCACTGAGATGTGACACAATTATCACAGGAGCATCACTGACGCTACTGTAGATCACCCACATCTCTCCAAAGTGTGGTAATATCTCATATATCAATGAACATACTCACACAAAACAATTTCCCAATTTCGGCAGGTGGTAGCAATCAGCTTCTAATTCTTATATTTTGCCAAATAAAATAGTGTTTCACCCTCTTCTACAGTACTTACAGCAGTAATGTGAATTCAGAATGAATGAATTAACAATAAGTGAGAAGAGATAACCGACAGCTGTGTCCAATGCAAACGTGTGTGTGTGTGTGTGTGTGTGTGTCTGTAACTGATAAAGTTACCTGTGTGTTGGTGTTTGTGTGTGTCTGTCTGTGTGTATCTGTAATCACATGAAGCTACATGTGTGTGTGTGTGTGTGTGTGTGTGTGTGTGTGTGTGTGTGTGTGTGTGTGTGTGTGTGTGTGTCTGTAACTGATAAAGTTACCTGTGTGTTGGTGTTTGTGTGTGTCTCTCTCTCTGTGTGTGTATCTGTAATCACATGAAGCTACATATGTGTGTTTGTGTGTACGTACTGAGTGTTACGACTAGCGTTGTGTTTTGGGATTGTCTCTTTGCTCCCTGCTCTCTGTGTGCTCTTTGAGCTCTATTTTCGACTCCGCCGGCGCAGTGGTATTTTCGAGCGGCGCAGGCAGGCGCACGGCGCATTTGGTATTTTAGTAGACCGAGGCGTACAGAGGCGTACGCCGCCGGCGCAAGTGGATTTTTGTAAACCGGCGGAGTTGTGCGCTCACGTCACCAATACCTCACAGGCAGGTTTCCACAGTGTCTGGCATTTCACTGCGATCAATTATTAGCAACAGCCGCGATTCAGTGCAACTATCTGTGTCAGCACATACAGTCAGACCTAAATTTATATATTTTGATCCGTTTCTCATCTGACCACATCGAAAGCGCGTTCGGCACGCGTAATGGTCACTCAACCTGACTGCATGTACACAGGTGAAACAGGGATGTCTGGTGATCTGTGACTCAAATTGCCTGGTGACGAATGTGTATGCCACTTTCCCCGGGTCGGCACATGACTCGTTCATCCGGCGAATTCTAGCATCCCTAGAGTCTTTCAGGGGGACACCTCTCTGGATGTGTGGCTAAGTAATAACGGCTATCCACTGAAAACGTGATGACGCCATATATCACACCGTCAACAAGACGGCAGCGTGGTTTTAACAGTGTTTTCAGCAGTGCTCGGTCAGTCATCGAACGCACACTGCGATCAATAATTAGCAACAGCGACGATTCAATGTAACTGTCTGTGTCAGCACATACAAGCGCGTTCGCACGCGTAATGGTCACTCACCCTGACTGAATGTATACAGGTGAAACAGGGATGCGAACTAATCGGTTAACGTTGCTGTGCCAACAGAAACAGCCGTGGCATCCTACAGAGCATATATACTGCATCTATCTCAGAGCACTCGAGAGACAGAAAGAGACAGACACATGAAAAAACGTAAGTGATGATGTTGTCCGCTATTACCCACGTAATTTCATTCCAAATACAAATGTTATCATTGTAATGCTTAACGTTATCTGCAACGATGGAGTACATCATTGCTTTGAGGAGGATGAAGAGGAGGCCGAGGATTTACCATCTAAGGACCTCATATTTAGACATCAGAATCAGAATGAGAAATTCTTTATTTATCTCCGAGGGGAAATTGTTTTTGTTGCAGTGCTCCTTACAAGAATAGAATTAGAATAAAATTAGAAAAGAAAGAGAACTATATATATAAAAAGCAAATATAAAAACAAAATATTTATATTGAAAATATAAATATATAAACAAAATATACCACAAAATATAGAAGGATGAGAAGGAGGAGGAGATGCGCCAGCTGCGCAGCTCACGAAAATACCAAAGTCTGCGCCGCCACGCCCCATCGGCGCAGCGGACCTGACTTTGCGCCTCGCCTGGCGGAGTCAAAAATAGAGCCCCATGTCTTCAATGCAAATTGGCCTGTGCCATTGCCCGGCGGTGATTGGAGGAGCGTACCTGTCCTCGTTCCTGATTGGTCGCGCCAGGGTGTCACCGGACATATAAAGAGCCAAGATGGGGGTCGTTGGTGGTTAGCAGGCTGCGGACCTTATCTCCCTCATCTCCCAACAGACCACATGTTATCTTATTAACGTTTGGAGTAGCTTCTGTTGAGAAGTAGGGTGGGACTGCCAGTTTGGTTGATATTGTTTTCTCCTGTTTATTTAGTTAGGAAGGTAAGGTTTTGTCATTTGTTTTTCTATAATTTATTAGGTTAGTTATTTATTTTTTTAGATATGATCGTTTTGTTTGTTATTTTGGCATTAGTCCCTCCTGAAGTTTGACTCAGCATATTATTTACCATCCTTTAGTTCTTGTAAATAAAATCTACAATTTCTTTATTCATTCAACCATTTGTCCATGTGGATCCTTGGGACTTGGGGAAGATGGGGCCTTTTCATGTTGTGTCTCAGACACCCCTAGACTGGGCATAACACTGAGGCTCAGAGGTTGCCACAGCAACTTGAGGTGGTTGCCATTGACGATAGGGGCCCCCGGTAGGCAGACAGAAACACGGAGAAAAAGAGCCATTTTCTGCCTCTGCACTGGTCTGATATTTGGGCTTATGCTGACAAAACCATAGCTCCTATCAGAAAAAAACACAGACCATCATTGCTGTAAGGACTTCCTGAACGATTGGTGTGATTTCAGTGTTTCTACAGAAAATATTTTATAGACACTTGTGAGTTTAAAACAGGGGTCCTTTCTGCTTCTCTCAGAAAATCTTTGTATTGGAGTCAATGAGGAGCAGAGACAGACATGGCTGCACTTAGAGGCTGCTAATTCAAACTCTGTAAGTCTCTCTGATTTTTTGAGCGCATTATGAGAGACAGAACAAAATTTGTCGACAAATTTGGAAAAAAAAAATAACGCATGTAGAGTGTAAATTGTGGCTGGGAGGAGTGTGGAAAGAGAAAAAATCTGGAATTTTTTTAGGCTCTCTCCCACTCTGACACGAACATTCCATGCAATACTCACCATAACAACTTGCTTGACATAATTCATTTGGTAAACAGATGTTTTCCACTTCATAGTATGTATAACAGGCATTAGCCAATTCAAAGAAATCAGGAAAGAAAGAGGCCAATCATAACTCTACACTGTGACTCGCTGAGTCAATCAGCAAATAATCAAGTTTTGTACACACTTCTGTGCGAATATGCAAATGTGCATGTTCCACTAGACGGTCAAAGGGCTCCGTGCACTGTTGTTATGTGTTGCCATGTTTGTTCCACACTGGCTAGCTAAGAAAATAAAACTCTCAAGAGCTAATATTCACATACAGGCTTTTCCAACTGTTGAGATTGACAGGACAGAGTCCTGAGTTCAGGGCGAGAAAGGACCCTGCAGTCCACGGACATCAGAGGTCCTCATCATGTTTTTGAGTGTTGGTGCACTGCAACCATGTCCTGCATTGATGAGGTATGTTCCTGTTACATCCTCGTCAGGGACACATTAGTGTTTACACTAAAAATGACGTGTGGTCACATACATCCCAGACCACCTCAGCAAGTGGTTGGAGTCATTGGATCCCAGTGCGTCTTGGTCGTTGTTTGCACTTGTATTTCAAGCTTTGCACTTGTAATCTGGTCAACGCACCACTTTCTGTGGGAACCAAGTAGAACAGTTCCTATACCAGTTGGTGATGCTCTCTTTTAGGATGTTTTCCACAAAGGTCCCCCCAAAAGAGCCTACATTTCTGGAACTGTCCGAGGTGGAAAGGGAGTTACCAGTGGTGGCTGGTCAATAGAGGGTGCTAGGGCTGATCAAGCAAGATCAACCATGAATCAATCAAACCTAACAAATATGAAATTAAAAATAAATAAATAAATAAATAAATCGCGTTTTTACTTGTGCAATGATGTAGTGGTACCTGCCACACTGCCAGCAACCATTAAATGCGTCCGACTTTAGGCTAGACTTGCGATTTGCCATTTGATATAAAGCCCTCCTCCTCAAGGGCGCCGGTAATACTGGAGTCTATGAGAGCTAGCAAACTTTTTTATTGTTTACGAGCAGAGACAACTTTTCATTGGCACATGAAAATTCTCTTCTATTTCGCACCTCTGTGCGCCCAGACCAATGGCATTGTTTTCCAATTTTTTAATCTTAGCGTGATTGGACAATTCATCGAATCGATCACGTCCATCAGCAAGCATTCGTGCCACAGCTGTAACTACTTCCAGAGAAGAGAAAAGATGGCTAGTGGAGACTGTGAAGGAAGGATGGCGACTGTGGTGAAGGAAAACTCAATTGTTTCTCTACGTGAAACTCCTTTTTTCGTCAGTCGGATGTGGACTAAAAAAGGGTGAAGGATTTGGGACCCGACTGTTTGGATTTAAATATTTTGCAGCAGACTACTGATACGCACTGATGCGTGCTCGGACTATACGCACAGTGCACGGGAAAAAAAAAAGAAAAAAAAAGATACTTACAGCGCACACATGTGTCAGGACTCGGAAGACTGCAAGATTGACATGGCTAGCAACTGCAACTACATCATTTCATTAAGGGAATTGCCTTTCAGTCGTCGAGTGATGAGTGAGTGTGTTATTAAATGGTGAATTGTGTTATGTTGTGCTCTCCAAATGTTGAATTATAAATAGTTGTATTGATTGCATATTACCAGCCAAATACTGTATATACTGAACATGTTCTGTTCAGATTTGATTAATTACAGTTTTGATGATAGTATAATTTGATTTGATTTGATTTGATTATTGCTATGGCATCCATGGTGCTTATAAATTGTGTACTGTGCTAACAGTGATTTCATGGGCAAACTAGTAGATGACAATGTATCTGTTGATGCCACGATGGAAGTGTATTATCGTGGAACCTAATTTATTGTATTTGAGACACTTACCTTGATATAGCTATACAAAAATACTGTATAGTATGTACCTTTCATGTCTGGTGTTGCCATCTAGTGGTTGAACAGGAAAACCAAATTAAACAAAACAATGTAACACTGTAAAATTAGCTATCTGACTTTTATTTATTATTATTTTACTCATTGAACAGGTCATCTTAGCAATCATCGCAACAGTTGCCCACCCTGAGAAAATTGTCAGGAGCCGTCATTGGGAGTTACCTCACCTTTCTTGCCTTCAAAGTGTCCCGTTGATCCTCTGGGGTGTGCTGTTCAGTTATAGGTTGTTAGCCTTGCACCATAATGACAGGTCCCCCACCTTTTCCAGATAGGCCTTCAATGTATTCTCTTCAAGTGTGCAAGATCTCGTGTGGCACCATCCAAGCTATTTCAAATAACAATGAAGCAGTTCTGGAGGCTCACGGCTTCAGTTTTATAAACACACATATTCTTTTAATTTGCCATCTAGCTTAATGTTCTCAGTTACTGTATGTTAATAAACTTGTACTGCCTCTTCCCTGAGTGCACTCCTGATAAAACTTTTGCTGCTGGACTTACAAAGAGCTGGAAGAATGGAAGAGTATTGTTTGGAAATGTATATCTAATCCATTTTTGCTTCACTAGACTTAGCAAACACGCTCACTGGACAAATATGAAATTGTCTCTGAAAGTGTTGTCATGTGCTTTCAGGTTTACATTTTGTGTGTGCAGTGTCAGTATGTGTGTCCATGGTTCCTGGTTCTGTCACGCAGGATGGCGCAATAAGAAACTGTATTTAAGAGCTACGCTTTCTCCTGCTTAACACTTCACCGAGGAAGGACACAGAGAAGAAGAGGAGAAGATAATTCTGCAACAGGTTTGCGATAAAACTTCTCTGTCCTATCTTTAGTTGATTGACAGTCACAAGGAGTCATAGTGTCCCCTACACATCTTATTAACATGTCTGTGTGTTTTCATCAAAGGTCAACTTTAACACCTGCATGAACTTCACCATGAAGATGCTAACTGTGTCTGTGCTTCTTGTTGCTTTGATGGTTCTGACTCAGGCTACTGGTGAGTATGAGTTTTCAGGCAGGGTTTGTATACGAGCGTTCTGAATATTGTGTTTAATGGAGAAAAGGCAAAGCTAGATAGACAAAGATCCAGTTTGTTGCACAAACAATCAAGAGAAGTCACTTTCTGTTGTGTCAAACTGTCCAGCTGACAAAACTGAGGCCTCTTCAGCAGCAGCTGCAGAAAGTAAGAGCATTTTTTCACATTTGTAGCAAAGCACACAAGAAACATGTTTGCACACTGTGGCACAAAACCAGACTGAAAAAACAGGCACTTACTGGTGTAGTTAAACCTTTTTCAGAAGAAGAAGAAGAAGACCCTAAATCTGGATCAAGTAAGTGTCTTTTTCTCAGATTTGTATTCAAGCACGTCACATTGTGTTATGTATATTGTAGTTTTTCTTTTACTTTGACATGAGTGAAAAACTCACTGATATGTCAAACTGTCCAGCTGCTGACACTGAGGATGACGAGTCTGAGAGTGGATCAGAAGGTGAGTGCAACGACATATTAGTGTTATGAGAAAAGGAGTCTTTCTGCTAACCTGTTACCACAAACTGACACAAAGAAACCAACAGCCTGCATCTCATTTAACTCTTTAACCTCTTCAAACACACTGACTCACTGCAAGGGAAGTTGTTACAAACTCACACAGTCTTCAAAGAATAAATAGATGCAACATTTTGGAAATAAGACTGTTCTTTTTTTTTTTTTTGTAGATTTAGATGAGAAGATTGATGCTTCTGCTTAGCTTAGCTTAGCTAGCTTAGCTTAGTGTTCCTGGCTCGAAACAAAGGTTAATGATGTACAATGTGGCTTGTATAATGTGAGATATCTGTGTTCACTGTTTTAAAATACAACAAATTGTGTTGCAATAACCACAGTCTTTTCTTTGTTGCTCATTCTTCCTTCATCCACTGTCACCATCACTAATATGTCAAAGTGTCCGTATCTTTCAGAGGACGAGGACGAATCAGAATCTGAAGAAAGTGAGTACAGCTAACAAACTTCACGGGAAAGTCGGAGGCTGGAGTAAACTTGAACTTGAACTTGCTCTTCACTGTTGTCGTCTCGTGAAAGGATTTTTGCAGAAGTGAAATGATTCAGGAAGATAGCACCAATTACCAGATGCTATTTAATCAACATAATATGTGCACAGACATAAACACAACATGACAAAAGTGCATTATTCTTTGTTATCATGCCTGCTCATACATATAGAGAGAAGCTCTATGCATTTATGTAAACAAATTGACAAGATGAACCAGCCAATAGTTGCTGTTGTCTGTGAAACTTTCCATCTTTCCATCTCCAGAGGCAGGAAGTGGAAATGAGACTGATTCCCAGGGTCAGTAGATGTTACTTCTTACCACATTTATTACATTTATTTGGAATTAATTTTAAATTGAGACTTGACATCCCTTTGACTTATCTATTTGCCTTCAGGAAAACATACAGTTGCCAAGAGATCCCTTCGTTGCCGCTGTGGTTGGGCTCGGTACGGAAGACGCTGCTTCCGCTACTTTCCAGTAGCCAAGACTTGGGCTTTGGCTCAGGTAATCACGATGATCCGAGTGCAGAATGCGTCTTCATCGTGATTATTCTGCTTGAATGGACTTGCACACTTTGCAAACACAATTTGCATCGTCCTCTGAGTCGGTTTATGTTTTTGTCCTCAGCAACTCCACTCTCTGTTTGTTTATCTCCATTGTAGAGAATCTGTCAGGCCAATGGTGGAAACCTTGCATCTGTGCATAATAGGTACGAGGATTTGTATCTTAGGCGTTTGACACGCAACAGACTGACCTGGATCGGACTCTCTGATGCACAACAGGTAAATCAAACAAGGTCTGAGAGATACTGAAGTAATACCTTTTCATTACATGTATAATACACGTTAACATTTTGCCTTCTAGGAGCGTTATTGGTTCTGGATTGATGGTACACGAGTCAACTATGCGGCCTGGGCTCGTGGACAGCCTAACAACAGCTATCGCAGGGAGCACTGTGTACATATGAACTGGTCAGGTAAATGACAGTTGCCATTTTGTGTTGACCTTTGAAGCATAACGTGTGAGTGTTCTGGATGATTAAAGGCAAATATAAAAAGCTCTGAAAAATACATCCATTGATTTTTGGAAAAAAAAAAAAAAAAAGGCACATTTGTTGTTAAAATAATAAAGAGTGAATGACAAAGTGATAAACTGCTGAGCAAAGGATGTTTTTCTGAGTCTCTCTGAATAAATCATCGTCTGCACAGTTTTAGGATCAAGGTCTCATTATCGTGTCAGGTTTTGGTTTGTGTCTTGCTGACTGACTCTTGTCTCTGTGATACAGCTGCAAAGCGCTGGAATGACGTTCAATGTTCCTATCGTTACGGATTTGTCTGTGCAAAGAGGATGTGATTCCTGGACAAAGACAAAGGCATAAAGTACCCGTCAGGACCACAAACACTGGCTTTATATCTCAAATCAAATCTGCATTTCTTCTCTATTGCTGTAATGCTACTCAAGGAAAGGAGCGACAAGTGACGTAAATAGGAGCTGCCTCTTAGGCCTTGTGCTTTAAATAAGAGCAGACTGAATGGTGATGAAAATAAGGATTTTTGTGCAACTTTATTCTACAGTCTTTCTTGTATGACTCATAATTAATCATTAAAGTATTTGAGCATTGAAATGAGCTTGTTTGTGAGTTTGTGTGCCTGCTTTATTGGTTTAAATCCTGTATCTCAAAGTGCTCCATAGCACCATTAAATAATGCTGAACATCACAACTTTTTACATTACATTGTGGAAATGCTGACAGAATTCAACAAGATGAAATTTTCAAACTCTGCACTCCCACTGAGATGTGACACAATTATCACAGGAGTATCACTGCTGGTACTGTAGATCACCCACGTTTCTCCAAAGTGTGGTAATATCTGGTATATCAAGAAATGTACTCACACAAAACAATCTCCCAATTTCAGCATTTTCAGCTTCTAATTCTTATATTTTGCCAAATAAAATAGTGTGTCACCCTGTTCTACAGTACTTACAGCAGTAATGTGAATTTAGATAGATGAATAGAATTAACAATAATTGAGAGGAGATTGGGGCTGCACGGTGGCGCAGCAGGTAGTGCGCGTGCCTCACAGCAAGAAGGTTGCCAGGTTGCCGGTTCGATCCCCGGGTCAGGCGGGGCCTTCCTGTGTGAAGTTTGCATGTTCTTCCCGTGCATGCGTGGGTTCTCTCCGGGTACTCCGGCTTCCTCCCACAGACCAAAAACATGCTCATTAGGTTAATTGATGAAATTGTCCGTAGGTGTGAATGTGAGTGTGATTGTTTGTTTGTCCTTGAATGTGGCCCTGCAATCGGCTGGCGACCGGTTCAGGGTGTACCCCGCCTCTCGCCCATTGTAGCTGGGATAGGCTCCAGCCCCCCGCAACCCCGAAAGGGATAGGCGGCATAGATAATGGATGGATGGATGGATGAGAGGAGATTGTCGACAGCTGTGTCCAATGCAAACAGCCAAATCACCCACTCTGCAGTCATATCAATGAGACGGTTCTCCCAAGATGATGAACAGCATCACCTGCTGCTGCAAATTCCCAAAAGTGATATTTGTTTACATTCAAGTGACATAGCCCCCAAGTCATAGGAATTCTGGCTCTTTGCTGCTGGGATGAAGACGGGAATTGTGTTCACTTCCTGTTTTCTTCCAACAGTCAACTATGACTACGATTGTTCCTTGGGGTTATGATTGTGGTCTTGTTGACTGAGGTTCCCTAACCTTGTAAAGTAGATGTCTTAACTAAAACCATAACTGTGTAATAAGGGCTTGGTAAGGGCAACTGGACCTGGTTGTGGTTGTAGAAGATGTTTCACCTCTCATTCAAAAGGCTTCTTCAGTTCTAACTGTCTGGTGGGGAGTATCAGGCATTTATTCTCTTGCATGATCATTGACCCACCCAGACATCATATGAGTCATTGGGTACACATGAGTCCTGGGGATCTGGTCAGGGTGAGTGACCATTATGCGTGCCGAACGCGCTTGCGATGTGGTCAGATGAGATACTGATCAAAATATATAAATTTAGGTCTGACTGTATGTGCTGACTCAGATAGTTGCATTGAATCATGGCTGTTTCTAATTATTGATTGCAGTGAAATGCCAGACACTGTGGAAACCTGCCTGTGAGGTATTGGTGACGTGAGTGCACAACTCCGCCAGTTTACGAAAATCCACTTGCCCGGTGGTGCGCCGCTGGTGCACAGAGTTGACCAGGTCTGGGGTGGAGAGCTTTCAGCGCACTTTTACGCCACCGGTGTGGACCGAAATGGACCGAAAATCCAAATCTGCAGGCTGATTATGCTGACATCTCCCCCTACTGCGCCGCAACGCCCATCCTGGAGTACCTCTGTGCACCTCGGTTTACCAAAATACCAAGTGCACCGTGAGCCTGCCTGCGCTGCACAAAAATACCACTGCGCCACGCCGGCGGTGTAGTCAAAAATAGAGCCCCTGGTGGACTACAGAACAGTGAAAACGATCATTGGCAATGCTTACAATGGATTCACGGGTGAGTACAGCTGTTATGACATTTTCTGTATTCTGTTTAAGAATAAATAAGTAAAATGTTTGCAGTCATGTAGATGTGCCAAAATGTAATTAAATTTTGAAGGTTTTAAGTTCAAAGCATGATTTCCAGACAGGCGAGGTCTTAATCTTCAATGACTTTTCAAAAGTTTTCACCAGATGTTTTGTGCAGTGCAGGAAAAACCTTTTTCTCTTATCTATCCTTTACCACAAGATCTGACACTTACAGTGTGATCCACCCAGTTTCAGGCTGATAATGGAGGAAATGCAGTGTTCCTGCAGCTGCAGCGAGGGGACCATGTGTATGTGTGCATGAGGGCAAATACACATGTTTGGCAAGATGATTCACGTACCACCTTTAGTGGTTTTCTGGTCGGCCATGTTTGAAAAACAGTGAATAAAGTTATGACTCACTTCACTTTACAAGGACAATTTTACTCTTAACAGATCTGAAATTATCTACATATTTGAAATTCTATCATGTGTGTTCACTTTAATTTCTTTCAATTATTAAAGTTGTTATTGAGGCTACTGCAGGTTAAAGAGTGCACACAGTACAATTTGGATGTGCACAATGCAATAGACTTCTGACTAGAAAGGTACATCAGAATTAACACCTCATCTGTGAGCTAATAGTTTATTTAATTCAAATGAAACAAACTTCTGTTTTGTCTCATCGTAGAAGCATTTCTATTGTCCTTCCTCTACACCTGTTAAAGTTTCCAACTTTTTTTTATTTTTTTTTGGCAATTAACTCTGAACTGAAATGCAAAAGTGGCGTGTAGACTATGTGGTTTGCTATCTTTTGATTAAACCAATAAAAACCCTAACCCTAACCGGAGCAGTGATGCAGTGCTCCAGTTTTCATAATGTATTAAAAACATTCTAAAACAGCATATAAACATTAAAATACATAATATCCAAGTTTACTTTCGTTTGGGTTAGGGTTAGGTTTAGGGTTATAATTACCTAAAAATAAGACTGGCTGCATTTTTTGTTACCTTAGAGTGAGCAGGTCCTCTTCCATGGAGTCTGCCATATTGCATCACCATGTTTGTACAGAACGGACAATGTCTAGAAGGGTTCTAGAGATACTAGAGAGGGCCTTTTGCATGTTTTGCGGCCACCGTAGGGAAGCATTAGGTGAGGGATGTTCAGTTCGTTGCAATGATGCCGCTAGATCCTACATACTGGACTTTTATAGATCAGTGAAAGGCAGTGCAGAACATTTAAGTTCTTAACGTGGATTTAAAGGTGTCAAGGTTGCAGCAAGTCTTACTGTCCTGTGGAAGGTTGCTCCAGCCCTGTGGTGGACAGTAACTAAATGCTGCATCTCTATGTTTAGATTGCACTCGGGGAATGGTTAGCAGCCGATCCATCTGATGACCTGTGAGGGTTCATGTGGTAAAAACAGGCAGACATTTCCTCTTTCGCTGGCACGAGGTTGACATTGTAGTCCTTCATTGACCTGGACAGCTTCATAGTCTCCAGAGGATGAATTGTAATAACCTTGATTCCTCATCATCATCTGGTCCAATTTTTGTTTTGTCCAACCAAACCCTCAAAGTGATCCCAGAGGCTCAGCTATCCGTTGTGTCTAGAGCTAATTAGCTAGAATTTACATTTGAACATGTGGTAAACGTACCGATTGAACTGCCACAGTATGTTGTTATGAAAAGAGCACTTTCAGTGTCATCCATCCTCAAGACGGATTCAAGGACTTCCACAAAGCTGTGCCAGTTCTTGGAATAAAATGTTGTTTCCACAGATATCTTCAGCAAAAATGGTAAATAGGCTCTGTGGTTTATGTTTATGAAACAATTTAAATTTCACCATGTGTAAAATGGACACTGTAAATGATGCATTATTTGCATTAACTACAGTATAAAGAATTCCAAAACTCAACTAACTTAATGTTTAGCTTCATTTAGTTAAGCTTGACAGAGGTTTTCGATGTCAGGCCAATAATGAGCCTGACAACTGGAATCCAATATCTGCTGACCCTAAAACACTTGGTCTTTTCTAAGTGTGAGGTCTGCAGGGACTGGCATGTTTGTTTGGCCTTTGGTTGGTGGATCCCTCAAAATGCACTGGGAGGCACTGGTGGTTGATTTTATCACAAGCCACAATCACAAATGTGACCCTTTTCACCACTCTTTTAACTTTGCACTTCCATTTCTTGCGAAGTGTGACGTCATACACCACCATGGCTGAGTCACTGACGCATAAGTTGCCTCGGTACGCTTTAAACAGGGGCCGACCATAGCCATTACAGGTCTGCACAGCACGAATCCGATCCCTCTTCTCGATGAAGGACTGATGAAGTCTGTTGCACAGTCCGTGCTTAAGCAAATACCTGTATAATGAGATCAATGTTTCAGTGCACAGTTGACGGTGATGATAAAGTTAAACAGTGAAAACAATCTGAAATCAATATGCAATGTTGGTCACTCAGCTGCAACATATCCTCACACCTTAACGACTAAATATGTCAACTGCCAATCACTCTCACAACGACATCACCATCGGAGAGTACCAGCGACAGGCAAATACAACGAAGGCGGACCGTCATGGTACCGAACCTTCGTCCTCACATCATTAATGTTGTGAAACAGTAACAGTTTGCTTTTTCTGGTGAGGATGGATTGTTCAGTTGACACAGTTGACAGAATTTCACAAATGCTGTAAAAGCACACCTGTCCGTAATGCTATTACCTCAATCTAATTGGTGGCCATTTCACAATGAACTCCAGTCACACTTCAGTCCTCTGCGAAAAGGAATCCTGAAGGACATGTCTCGAAACAAAAGTGCTGTAAGCACTGATGTGATTGTTACTCTGACAAGGATGTGGATTGTCCTCATTAGCAAGAGCAAGAGTGAACATGACGGTGATCAGGAGAACGACGTTCATCTTGCCTGGAGTGATAGACAGAATGAGGGCTTTTGAGCATGTTAACATGTTAATAGAAACACACCATGAAGTAATAAGTCAAACACTGTGTATAATTAACATCCACCACCTGCAAAATGAAATGCTGATAGATTGTGAACGATGCCTTTCATTATTTCATACGCAGACTTTGGCTTTTTCTACTTGCGTTTATTTTTCTGACTTTGTCAGTAGGAAGACAGAAACAGTCACGATGTCAGCCGATTAGTTAAACCATAAAATGAAAAAGAAAAAAAAAAATCACATTCCCCTTATATAATAAAACAATTCGTTTTTGTTAGTGATGCGGAAGTTTTCTCACCTGCTCCGGTCAGTCAGCCTCTGCACTGTAAAAGTCCTAAACATTTCTCCCTTTTTATACAACCTCTTGTCTTGTGACCATCTGATCGCAACCAATCATTTTAACCCTAAGAGACTGACAGCCAATTAAAAAAAACGCAAACTTCCCTTTTACTATATACCAGGTCTATGATAACCAATAGTAAATTAGTGTACGGATGTGTTTGCTGACTCCAGTCCTATTTTGCAAATGAGGAAGTTCTCTCTTGTGTTTGTGTGAAACAGTCAGGCTTCTGTGGATAAACTCTTAATGCAAGAAAAAATATATAAATAAGATAAACCTTTATTGATTCTATGCTGGGAAAATTAAGTCGTTACAGACAGCAAGAACTAAAAGGAGATGTCGAAAAATATAGTATAATATTGCCTTGTGAACAATGGAAAAATTTGAATTGCACAGGTAAAATATGGATAACAAAATACAGTGTTGTTGTACTATTGCACAGTAGAAAATAACAGTAATATTCCACAAGATATTTGAATAAATGTCATGGAAAACACTAAAACAGAAGCACCAGCCAGTGTTTCTTCTAAGTTCATGTAAAAATACTGCTCATGATCTTCAACCCATTGATATGTGATGTGAGATTCTGTAAAAATATAAAGACAGAAATGTTCTGAAGCATGCTGCGGTGCTTCTGGTGGAGTCACTAACATTGTCTGAAATGAGGCAGCCAGTGGACTTTGTGGGCAGCGACACTCTACAAGGCTTTGAGCTCAAAGACAGATTCAAAGACTGATCGTAAGGCGTAAATGCTTCTTTCCTGGATGTATACATGCAGCTAAAACTCTGCTGAAATTTTAACTAGCCATCATTTCCCCTGCTTCTTAAATGAGGGTTATTTCAACACATTAAATCATGCAGAGATCAGTTCATTGATAAATGGTCTTTCTGGGTGAGGGTGCAGTGTCAATGAAAGCCCATGAAGACCATAAAACCTTTGTCCAGCTCATAGTTACATTTGGCAGTTCAAGAAGTAAATGTGGGACACTCAGGCATTCAGACCAACCACTGGCTAAATACATGAGAGGCTAACGAGGGACAGGTGAAACAGGTCAGGGCAGGACAGGTGAGGCCAACGCAAGACAGGCAGCAATCAGATGTGTGGTCTGGCAAACAGAGTAATATATCCGAATGTGTGTAAACTAAGGTGTACCAAAGCTCGACTAATTGTATCTGGATACAAAACACTTGAAATGAAAGGTGCTGATTGGGCCTTGGCGTGCCAGATCTGTTCCAGAACTATCTTTGATGAAACACCAAATCACAGAGGTTTGATGAGGGACAGGTGTGCAGCAGAGAGGAGGGTCAGGTAGAAAACAGCAAAGAGAAAACTGAGAGACAGGCTAGGTGTCAAACATGGTTTATTCTTTTATTCTTACCACAGCCATGAAAAATAAAACAGAAAATATTCCCCAAACACCAGCTCTGTTCATGTATCCTCACTTCATACCACAGGATATTTATGACACTTGACACATGGTTGAACAGATTAACCTGAAAATATAAATCGGTCATATGAGGGCAAAACATATATTTACAATCAATTATTTAGAGTAGGTTCATTAAAAACAGTCACTGACAGGATACGTTTCATTATTCATTCACTTCCTGACATAAAATATGTAAAAATTGTGTTTTTAGTTTATCATTTCTTACATTTTTCACACACACACACACACACACACACACACACACACACACACACACACACACACACACACACACACACATTTCATATACATTTTTGCAGAGATATGTAATGTCAATATATGTAAATATATAATGTAAAACTAAAATGAAAAATACAAGTTATTTTCATGGTAATGTTTAAAAAGTCTAAAATTGGATGTGAAAACAATCTCTAGAGACCTGAGGTGACCAGGCCCTGAACCCCAGTGTGAACCCTTCAGCGGTGTAAGATGTTACTGTACACCCAGACTGTACATTTTGTAATGAGTGGTGCAACCTTCATTGCAGCAGTAACACATGCATGTCATCCACCTACTTCCGCTTCATCACATCAGAGATAATGAGAGGATCCAAGTTTTTCCCGTTTGCTTTAAGGTGCGGACTGAAATACGGGAGAAGCTCATCATTGAACGAACACTTAGTAAACGAGTAGATGTGAGTCTGAGTCTTCACGTCGTAGAAGGACACAAGACCTTCCTCGTAGTCCACAAACACTCCCACCTTCTGAGGCTTCGCTGTCAGGGAGAGGCTGACGGCTGGTGCTGTCAGGGCTGCGTACTTTTCATCTTCATAATGAACAGTGACCCAGTAACCATTATCCGGGGTGAGCGACAGTTTCCCCTTTCGGTTTGCATTGCGTCTTGCTACACCCAGATCCCATCCCGTCTTGTTGCCGACCTCCACCTCCCAGTAGGACTTCCTGAAGGTCAGCCTGTTGAGCCCCAGGACGCTGCCAAACATGTCAAACCTCCCTGGGGCGTCGGGAACTCTCTGGGTCTGTCCTCCATCTCTCACTTTCTTCCCGTCGGGAGAAAGAACAAGGCACTGGTGTGCAGTGGTTGGGTCCAGCTTTACATCCACTGCAGATGAAAAGAATAGAATAGAATCAAGGAGAATCATGGTTAAAGACACAGTAGATTTCTGGTGAGTTTTTCAGTAAGCAAACACTGGACACTGCTGGCATAAATATCCCACAATGCAATGCGACATTGATGGCGACCAGTGCAGCTCCAGCTCTGGCGTAACAGTAATTACGCTTCAATTGTGCAAATACGACTAAAGTTTCCAGTAACTGAAGGATTACTTTGCGACAAAGATGCCTGCAAGATCAAAAATGAGTTCCTCTGTGGCTCATGTTTCTTAGATAGCTATTTAACGCTTGAATATCAAGGATGCATCATATGATTATCGTTATTAATATGATTGGCAGACATGTATTGTGTTGAATTTCAAGTGCTGTAACCAAGTATCCTGCAACATTTGTTTCCAAGTGTTGTAATCATGGTGATGATTACAACACAGGTGTTGTAAGAGTACTGTACATGTGCACTGCTGTGACCCTTCACGTACGTTAGGTTCTTCTTTTTGTTTTTTTGAAAGAACTCTGCATGGGAAGAACCTGAGTGTCGCTGGGCCATGCAGAAAACTCAAAAAACCGCTGTGGCTACTTTATGTGTTAAAGCCAGATGTTTGTGCTGGTATGAACTGAAATTTGGAATGAAGGTTTTGATTTGTGTGGTCGATTTTGGTAGGACCTACTGACAATACAGTGATGATGTTGGTCTGAATATTTTTTCTAGTGCATCTGCACTAATGCACAAATACAATCTGACATTTGGAATCAAAATGAAAAGCAATACCATTGTTTTAAATAGTTGCATGAAATAGAAAAAGTTTTGAGTCACTCACCTGCAAATGTGGGAATCCTCTTGAGATCTGTGGAAAAATAAATGACATCATGACAAGTGACTGTGAATTAAATACAGACCGTGACAACGCTGAATATAAACCCCAATAAACTTCAGAAATGCTCACCGACAGAGGAGAGTTTATCTAATTTCTGGAGAATTCGCTCCATCATGTTTGATGTTTCAGTTTTCAGTGAACCGAGGGAGAACGAAGAGTCAACTGTTACTTTTTTCCAATCTTGAGATTCATCCAGGCCTGCTGGAGGAGAAACCTGCGAGGAAAGTGGACAAATGCACTGAGTTGTTGGTGATATCTCTAACTCTACTATTACACCATGGTAGCTGTATTACTGAGCACTAAAGCGTAGATATTTGTTAGGCTGTCACACTGTGCTGTGACATGCACAAGCATAATGACTTGCTCAAATGTTAAAATGGCCAAAATCTCACCTGCAAGTCTGGATTTTTGTCCAACTCATCAATGGTCCATTTGAGTTTGTTAATTTCCTTTTGCAGTTTCTGAAGCAGATCTTGTTCTTCTCTCTTTACTCTGTCTCTCCTACAAGTTACAGACAGCACATCAGTCCATTTTAATATAACTTTGCACTGATGACCTCTAACTGTGGTGTTATAATCTGACCGACCTCTCCTCCAGAGGCCGAAGGGCTTTCTGCCGAGCGTCTTCCACAACTCTCATCACCTCCGAGAACACGTTGTTGATCTCCACCCATTCAGCATCCAAGCTGCCCTGAAAGGTGTGATGAGCAGGCAGCAGGTTAAAGATGTATTAATCAAACCCAAAACCAACAAGTTCAAGATCTCCTGCAGCTTACCTTGCAGGCTTTTGCAGATGATCTGACTTCAGCAACCTTTTGTTCTCTCATCTGAATTTTCTGCAGTAAATCTGCCCTTATCCTGTCTTTCCTTGCCTGGAATGAAGACAAAAAGTACTGATGTTAGGATGCACACATCGCAGTGACCCCTTGCATGCACACACACGGGTACAGTGACAGTGCTGATGAATGTAGAGCGGACTCATAAAGTTGAAATCTGAGAAACGCTGAAAGGCTTAGAGGTGCTTTAAAATACCCAGCAGAGTCTAACATGAATTGACAGCCAGTGCTATGAGCAAAATGCTAATGTCAGGATGCTAACAAAGCTAGCATGATGATGTGTAGCAGGAATTATGACATGGTCTTAGTTTAGCCTGTTGGTATGCTAACGTTTGTTATTTAGCACTGAAGTACAGCTGAGCCTGATGGGAAGGGCATTAGTTCTTAACTCCATCCTAAGGAGGACGTGAACATGTGTCATGGCAGCTCATCCAATAGCTGTCGGAACATAGATACATTTCACTGGAAAAGTGAAAAAGATGGACCTAGAAACAAAGTCAGAGGACCACCAGAGTGTGGGGGATTCATCCTCTGGGGGCCATGAATGTCTCTACGATGAAAAATGATCATTCTGCTTTTAGTACCTTTATTCGTTTTTCAGCTTCTTTCTCTTCCTCATTTTGTCGGACTGCTGCTTCCTGAACTGTGGTCGTTGGAGGATCAAAGACTAGCTGCGGCACCTAACGGATAAAAACACTTAGTGCAAGCAGGACCAAATGGTAATACACAGAAGAAGCTAAGTCACATGCAGTAGAACTGCTCAAGCTGCAGTGGATCTACACAATAAGACGCATTTGAAAGTGGTGCACGGTTTCAAAACAATTAAATAAATTTCAGATGTATCTGGAGAGTTGCACAGAACTGGATTTGCTCTCCAGCAGGACATTCGAACAAGTGGAGAATCTGCTGTACCTGCGGGGCAGCGATGGAGAAGTCGAGCGCTCGACGAGCTTTGGTGGCGGTTTGGTGGGACTGCTGCGGAGTTTCAAACACTGTGGAGAAAGAAGATGGTTGATGTCAAACAAAGAAGCTTCCAACCAAATTTACATGTTATTCCTGTTCTGGTAGGAAATGGCATACGTGATTTGTTTGTGTTCGTCACTGCAGGATTCACTTGGCTGCTGAGACTCTGTGACAGTGACAGGACTGTCAATGGCTGTTGGAGAAAAGAAGACGTTTTAGAGTTTTACTTGACGAAGCGCTGCTAACTTTTCCGTATCACTCAAGATTAGGGCTGTCAGTTTAACGCGTTAATTAGATTAATTAATTATGCTGCAAATTAACGCGCTATAAAAATTAACGCAATTAATCATGAGTGGCAAGTCAATGCGCAAGCATTTTAAATTTGGCCCTTTGAGTGACTCGTAGGCTGCAGTGGCAGGTTGCATCCTACCTGCGCCACTAGTCAAAAGCAGGGTGACAACAGACATGGATGCGACACCGGAGAGCGAGGCAAGCCTACTTGGACCTTTGAACGGCAAGTTTATTTATAAAAAGAACAAAGACGGGACTATTAACAAGAGCGCAGTGATTTGTACCTTGTGTAAAAAAGAATTTTCCTATCACCGTAGCAGCTCCAGCCTGAATTATCATTTACACGCTACATGTAAACATGTAGTTGCTGCTAGTGCCGCTAATGCTACCGTGAGCTCACTCCGCCAACCCACACTTGCTGAGTTAGGAAAACGAATGAGCAAAGAAACGACAGAAAAACTGACAAACTCAATCGCAAAGTGGGTTGCTGCTGATTGCAGGCCGATTTCAATCGTGGAAGACGAGGGCCTAAAAGAGGCGTTTCAGATAGCGTCATCTGACTCTAATTTCCAGCTACCGTCGAGAACTACAGTGATGAAAAGAATTCACCAGCTGTAATGTGAATGTCAGTGAATTGTAATGTCCTAGAATTCAAATTATTTATTTGGGGACCTTTAGCAGATATGAGATTAAAATGCGATTAATTAGATTAATTAATTACAAATCCTGTAATTAATTAGATTAATTTTTTTAATCGCCTGACAGCACTTCTCAAGATATCATGACACGTGACATATGTAACCATCAGTGTCCAAGTTTCAACATGTTGCTTAGCTTGCACATTACCACGACACCTTTACAGACATTGCTCTCTTCCTTAAGATTATCCTATAACTTTATTATCTATAATGATTTTGTATACATATGCAGCTTTTATGCCTGTTTAGCCAAATGAATGTCTCCTTTTTGCATGAATATACCTCCTTCCTGAATGGAGTGCTGTTGATTAGTCCAATGTCCTTATGAGATTCTTCCCTTAGGCTTGTCCACATGTTCCGTTCAACAGCTGAAAATAAGAAAAAACATCCCTTTTATCAAGTAAGTTGTCTTTGAAGCTGTGAACCAGCTGACAGCCGTGTTATATTCAGTAGCTTGCAATTGCAGTTCATTGTACTGTGCAGTTAATTTGAGTTAATACAGATATGGTGCAGATGATAATGATTAAACTGCCTTTCGGGTTTTTAGAAGAATTAGAGACATCACTGATACAGTACAGAGTGCTGCTCACCAGGTCTGACAGAAGGGGTGAAGACATCCCTGAATGGCTCTTCGATTTTGATTGGAGGTCCGATGAAGGTAAATTTGGGAGAGTAGCTGTTGACTCTGAATTGCTCACTCTCAGGGATCCTCATCCCCTTCGGCGTGCAGCCCATCTTCCCCTGATGAGTTCTCAGGCCATGGTAGCTGGTGACCTTGGACCAGCCGCAGCAGCCGCAAACCTGGAGGCTCATGTCTGATCTGGTGTTTATCTGGAGAAGTCAAAACGCATATTTTTATCTGTTTCTGTTCAGGAAAGCACTGGCTCCACGTTTGTAGAAGCAACAACTGTTCAACATGGACTTGCAGAGCTGAGATCATGAATTAGACAGTAATTAGTCTCCCTCTACTGGCACTGAGTATATCATACAGTATCGACTACTTCCTGCTGCAAATCATGCAGTGAGACACGACCAGAAAGTAAAACAGCAAATAAGCAGTTAACCTCCAAGAAACCCTTGTCAGGGTCGTTAAGAGGTATTCTTGAAATGGGATTGAAACAATTTTAATTAATGGAGCAAGCTGTCAGGTGAGATCAAACTTTACTGATCCAAGGAGGGACATGCAGATAAGATGAAAACGACATAAAAAGGAAAGAAAGCTATTTACTCTAATAAATATGTTCCGCTAATCCAGATCTAAGTGGCACAGATACAGTGTACCAGTCGTTCGTTTGGTATGTATGCATCGTTAATTTAAGAAATGGTCATTTAAAATAACATTATAGTACATTTAAAATAACATTATAGATGAGAATGTGTTTGTATGAACGTGTATGAATATGAAGTATACAGTAAACAATATAGTATATGAATGACCCGAATGATAGTATATTATTGTAGATTCTGCCACATGATATACTGTAATAATAAAAACAATAACAATTCATTTTTTTCGTCTACTGTAAAATACTTCCGTCTGACTTTAAACCATTTCAATAAAACATTCATTATCATCATACTAGGTGGACTGTGGACCACAACAACTTCAACTCATGCAGTACAACAACATAACATTCATCAGAGGAGACATCTTACTCGCACTCCTCTTTATGTTTCCTGTGTTGTGTACACACCCTGAAACCTGTGGTTTACCACGGCAGGCCGGCTGACCGGCTTCCGTCACATTGTGTCAGGTATCACTATCAATCAAAGTGTTATATAAGCTTTTAAAAAATAGACTGACGTCTAACGGGCTTATCATTAAAATAAATAAATGAAAACAATTTCTTTCAAAAATAGTTTCCACTACTTATTATTTATTACTTCAATTGAATATTTTAATGTTACCAAACGGGAAGGTAAACCACTGAACGTCTCACCTGAGAGGTTTTTGGGTATTAAGTTGCATCGTGGCAGCCTTAAATGAAAAATAGCAACAGAATCAGACCTGAGATCTGCAGCAGCTTACCTTCAGCTGTCGCACCTCGATGCTCCTCTGACTGATCCGTCTTCATTTCCCGTCTCTGTCAGCTCATCCTGAACTCTTTCAGTTTCGTTTCAGCCAAAATGATCCTGAGGTTTTCTTCTTAACTGCGCCCAGCGCGAGACCATTTTTTTAACGAGTTTACTGTTCTTATGCAACACTGTGGCAAGAGTGTCAAAGTACAGAGTAAAAAAAACCCCGCACATTTACTTTTTAGTTTATTTACTCTGTACTTTGACACTTATGCCACAGATCAGCGTTGCATATGAAAAGTAGGGCTTTGTCATCCAGTCGGAGGATCTGATATATGAGAACATTTAAACATGTGAAATGTTCACGACCGCCTTTTCAATAAATGAAAGTAACAGAAGAACAGTTTTCCTTTCCAATCAACACCTACCATTTGCATGACAGAGTATTAGGCCCAATGTAGGTATTAAAAATAAATAAATAAAAAAATACAGATCCGGAGGAGGAGGGTAATTTTCAGAGAGAAAACCTCCGAATTTCTGATATTAGAATATTAGAGTAAAATTATGAGAAAAAGCTTGAATATTCTTTGAGATTATCGTCATACATTGTGCATATACAATAAATATTCATAATTTGTCTGAGATAAAAAAAAATACGAATTTTATTTATTTATATTAAGGAACCTTAATTTTCTTCGAACAAATGTATGATTTTGCAATAAATTTACAACTTTAATTTTTAGTGTTTTCTCAGAATATTACCCACCATTCTGGTTCCTATTTATTTATTTATTTATTTATTTTATTTTTTATTTTACCAGCAATGGTCATAATATGCCAACATACGCACATGAAATGCACATCAAAAATATTTAAGGCTTTTAAATATTTTAAAATACACTGTAGGTCTTAGCAAGACCATGTAACTTCTGCCAAACAGCAGCTATGTGGCTAATCGAGACAGTTACTGTACCATAATGCTAAAGCTAAACTGGAAAATTCATTCCATAGTCATTTAGCATTTAGCTACAGTGCAACGGCAGCACAGGCAAACAAGAGTCATGAAATCAGTGAGCTGACTGAGCTTTAGTTGTATTTATACAAAAGGAGCATATTCTCCATCAGATATCTTGAAAAATAAAACTGCAGACCATGTACATTCAACGAGCTTAGCACAGTCCTTTGCATTACATTAAGTAAAACCATTAAAGCATTTCAGTTCACTTTACTCATCATCCAAGGGTTAGCTAACCCCCCCAACCCTAACCCTGCTACTCATAGGCATTTCCTGGAAAGGCTGAGCTTCATAAAAGACACGATTCATCTGCACTATGGGAAATGTAGGAGCTTGACCCACACTAGGTGCTTATTATTTATCCCCTTTAACAAAATGTAGCTTTAAAAAAAATTCTAACAGTAACCGTAAACCACTGATATTAACAATGGGAAAAGTAAATGGCTGCAAGTATGTTGCACACACACCCTCATATTAACATTATAACGCATAATTATTGGTATTTTACAGGATCAGCACTTTCAGCATCTCCTTTAAGGTGCAAACTGAAATGGGGTAAATCTCTCCAGTAGACAAACGCCCATTTAAACAAGCAGATCTGAGACTGCACAATAAGACAAGACCTCATTCATTATGTCCATTTACCCAGTAACTACTATCAAGGAAGCAAGCGTTTCCCCTTATGGTTTGCATCACCTCTTGTGACACCCAGATCCCATCCTGCCTTGCTGCTGACAACAACCTCCCAATATGACTTCCCAGAGGTAAACCTGTAGAACCCCGGGATGCTGCCAAACCTCCCCGGAGCTTCTTGGTTCTCTCCTGCAGACACAAGGCATCTGTGTGCAGTTAACCAGAGGATATAAGTCACGTCTGCTACACATACATACTTTCCTTTTGGTCATTATTAGTGACTGCAAATGACAATTAAATGAAGGCAATACAAAACAAGTAACATCTAACTGGTGGAGTATGGAAGGCCAAGGAACTTCTGCTTTGCATCCTGTACAACTTTCACAACCCCTGAGAGCACATTGTTCATGTCCGGCCAATCAAGGTTCCCTTAATTAAATAAATACATATTTCTACCTGATGACAGTACAAAAAAAAGTTGCATGGTAAGGGAAAACTTGGTGGTGTCAGGGGAAACCTAAACCATATCTGTACAAAGTTTCATCAATTAGTTGTTGAGATATTTCAGTCTCGACCAAAGATTGATCAACGGTGCTGTTACATCCCCATGCTTGTTTTAGCAAACTGGAATTGCTAAAACAAGCAGAGCACAATCAAGGCACTGGTGTTGTACCTATGACAGGGTTTGATCCTCCTTGTCTTTCTCCTTTGGTCGGACTGCTGTTTGCTGGGTGGTGGTCGCTGAAAACATCCGGGCCAGTTCCTTCACCTGAAACATGTTTAACACTCAATGCACGACACAAATAAGTCATGAAAACATAATAAACTTATAAACTGATTATTCCGTAAGTCCTGTGAAGAAACATCAAAACAGAGTGTGCATGAAACATCTGCAAAAGGGCTGTAATAGAAGAAGTGATGAAGGCAGTGTACTGTATGAGGCTCAATGTGTTAAAGAAGCTGTTGCTGACATCCCATTAAGTCAAAGAAAGCAATAACTTTATGTATTAAATTTGCAGAATTAAGATTTCTCGTAAATAACATTTCACAAAGTTTATAAAGTTTCCCCTAACTCACAAAACTTAGATTGTTTTTAAGGGAGTCTGGTGTTGATTTGCCACCACCTCAAATTATTAACTCACAGGTTTTCCTGATCTGATCTCAATGAGGACAAGAATGCATTCAACGTATCTGGATACAGATCTCATTTATAAACCAGGTATAAATGGGGTGTTAGGTGACATGAAAAACAGACACTCTACTACCTGCGATAATTTTTGTTTCTGTCTGTCTTTGCCCTTTTGGTGGACTGCTGTTTCCTGGGTTGTGGTTGCTGAAAACATCCGGGCCAATTCCTTCACCTGAAACATGATTAACACTCAATGCAAGACACAAGTAAGTCAGGAACAGTATAAAGGTACTGTATGAGGCCCAGGTACCTGTGTTGGGTTTTGATCCCCTTTTTCTTGCTCCTTTGGGTGGACTGCTGTATCCTGGGCTGGGGTGGTTGACAGCTTCTGGGATATAGGCTTTGCCTGAAAGACAGTAGAACAAGTATCCAACTTTTTATGAGTATATTCAATAACTGCCTAGTAACCACCTAAAACTGCCATGCAACCACACCTAACTTACATTTTAGCAACCACCTGGAAACATCTCAGTGATCATGTAGCAACACGTTAGGGTTTGGCCTGCATGGCATTGACTCTTAGTAGTGAATTATAACTCATACTAAACCGAGTCCCATACAGATTACAGCAAAAATATTTATATTTATATATTTACATAGGCTCTACTACCTGCGATAGTCTTTGTTCTTCTCTGTCGTTGCCCTTTGGTTGGACTGCTGTTCTATGGGATGTGGTCGCTGAAAACATTCGGGTCAGGTCCTTCACCTGAAACATGATTAACACTCAATCTAAAATGCAGTCAGTCATGAACAGTATAAAGGTCGTGTATGAGGCTCAATGTGTTAAAGAAGTTGTTGCTAATGACCGAACAAGTCAAAAATCGGCTGTACCTTCAAACCAGAGGAGAAATCTGGGATCTGTGCAGCTTCACACGCTGTTGAAGAGAAGATTTTGACTGTCAACCACATTTTCTTAATTATACTGATTATTAATAAACCATAATACTGTACAGACATGATTTAGGATCCTCCTCAGTTGTGGCTTGTGCTGATGCCGGATTCATTTGGGTGGTGACACTTGTTGGCTCTGGTACATTCTGTCAGAGAAAGGTAGAAGGTTTACAATATTTCACACATTTGCTACAGAACAAAATACTGCTGTTTACCTCACAGGCTCTCTCCACTTGTCTTATTGCGCTCACGTTTTTCTTTCTCAGGTGTGGTTTCGGCGGTAATTCAGGTTTAACTTTCCTTTGGCTTGCCTTGAATGAAAGCACGCACACAGTGCGTGAACACACGTGGATATAATGTACATCTTGTCAGTGAACAGTGTCCAGTACAAAGTGGCTGTTTGTTTGAAACTGACAAAAATGCTGCAGGTGGACCAAAAATCAATGGTCTTAAACAGTCATACCTGTGACAATGTTTGATCCTCCCTGTCTTTCTCCTTAGGCTTGACTGCTGTTGCCGCAGGTGGAGTTGTTGGATGCTCCCCGTTAGATCTCTTCACCTGAAAGATGTCAGTCAATCTACACATCGCTCTTCCAAACAACCAGACATGTATCAATAAAGAAACTAGACTAGAAAAGGACCATGTTGGTAAGAGAATCCCAAAACACCTCTGACAATTTGACAGGGTCCAGATATCCTGTTTTGTCCAACCAACAGTCTAAAAAACAAACTGGAGAGCCTGAAAACAGCACCTCTTGCTTGGAAAGTGATTCATGTCTGTTGTCAGTCTGGACAAACGTGGTGGACCAACCAATGGACACAGCCATGGGTACAATACAGCAGAGGCACCCGGGCTGTACCTGTGATAGTTTTTGAACCTCCTTGTCCTTCTCCTTCGGTTGGACTGCTCTTTCCTGGGCTGTGATGGCTGAAGGCTTCTGGGCAACATGCTTTATCTGAAAGAATGAAACAGGGAAACATTTCTGTATTCAAGCAAAGCCTCTCCCATGAGGCCTCTCAGTGAGCTCAAATATAAGATTTACAGAGTCTACTACCTCTGATAGCTTTTGTTCCTGTCTGTGTTTCCTCTTTGGTTGGTCTGCTGTTTCCTGGGTCGTAGGAGCTGCAAACATCTGGGCCAGTTCCTTCACCTGAAACACATTGAACATTCAGTGAAAGGCAAGTCAGACCCAAATGATAACATCATGACCTCTACTGCACTATCAGCATTGGTTTATGCACCAAAGTCAAGATCCTGCTGTTCAGGTACCTTCATGCCGGTGGAGAAATCAGGTTGTGCAGTGTCACAAACTGTAGAGAAGAATACAGCAGTTTCTTAATTTTCTTGATCATTTAGTCATTTCCTGTGCTGAGTGAAACCATGCTACTACATACCTGATTTGGTATCCACCTTTGTTGTGGTCTCTGCTGCTGAATTAATTTGGGTGTTGGTCATCGTTGAATCTGGGACACTCTGTCAGACAAACAGTACACTGTAATTTGTGACATGACTTTTCCGGCACTTTTCCAGGTGGTTTCACATCGTTACCAGACATGTAACTTACAAGAAACAAGGCTAGAAAAGGACCATATTGGTAAGAGGATCCCAAAACACCTCTGACAATTTCATAGGGTCCAATGTGGAATCATCAGATATCTTGATTTGTCCAACCAACAGTCTAAAAAAAACAAACTGGAGAGGCTGAAAACAGCACCTTTTGCTTGGAAAGTGATTCATGTCTGTAGATAACTTCATTACAACCATTTAAAGCTATTTTCAGTGTCGACCAAAGTGGTAGACCAACCAATGGACACAGCCATGGGTACATTACAGCAGAGGAACCTGTGCTGTACCTGTCTGATTTCACTCACTTTTTCCTTTCTCAGCTGCGGTTTCGGCAGTAATTCAGGTTTAACTTTCCTTTGGCTTGCCTTGAATGAAAGCACACACGCAGTGCATGAACACACATAGATATAATGAACATCTTGTCAGTGAACAGTGTCGAGTACTGTACAAAGTGGCTGTTTGTATGAAACTGACAAAAATGCGGCAGGTGAAGCAAAAATCAAGGGTCTTAAACAGTAATACCTGTGACGATGTTTGATCCTCCCTGTCTTTCTCCTTAGGCTTGACTGCTGTTGCCGCAGGTGGAGTTGTTGGATGCTCCCCGTTAGATCTCTTCACCTGAAAGATGTCAGTCAATTTACACGTCGCTCTTCCAAACAACCAGACATGTATCAATAAAGAAACTAGGCTAGAAATGGACCATATTGGTAAGAGGATCCCAAAACACCTCTGACAATTTGACAGGGTCCAGATATCCTGTTTTGTCCAACCAACAGTCTAAAAAACAAACTGGAGAGCCTGAAAACAGCACCTCTTGCTTGGAAAGTGATTCATGTCTGTAGATAACTTCATTACAACCATTTAAAGCTATTTGTCAGTCTGGACCAACGTCGTGGACCAACCAATGGACACAGCCATGGGTACAATACAGCAGAGGCACCCGGGCTGTACCTGTGATAGTTTTTGAACCTCCTTGTCCTTCTCCTTCAGTTGGACTGCTGAAGGCTTCTGGGCAACATGCTTCATTTGAAAGAATGAAACAGGGAAACATTTCTGTATTCAAGCAAATCCTCTCCCATGAGGCCTCTCAGTGAGCTCAAATATAAGATTTACAGAGTCTACTACCTCTGATAGCTTTTGTTCCTGTCTGTGTTTCCTCTTTGGTTGGTCTGCTGTTTCCTGGGTCGTAGGAGCTGCAAACATCTGGGCCAGTTCCTTCACCTGAAACACATTGAACATTCAGTGAAAGGCAAGTCAGACCCAAATGATAACATCATGACCTCTACTGCACTATCAGCATTAGTTTATGCACCAAAGTCAAGATCCTGCTGTTCAGGTACCTTCATGCCAGTGGAGAAATCAGGTTGTGCAGTGTCACAAACTGTAGAGAAGAATACAGCAGTTTCTTAATTTTCTTGATCATTTAGTCATTTCCTGTGCTGAGTGAAACCATGCTACTACATACCTGATTTGGTATCCACCTTTGTTGTGGTCTCTGCTGCTGAATTAATTTGGGTGTTGGTCATCGTTGAATCTGGGACACTCTGTCAGACAAACAGTACACTGTAATTTGTGACATGACTTTTCCGGCACTTTTCCAGGTGGTTTCACATCGTTCATCGTTTCTGTGGCCGGTTCTTTCACATTAATAAGGTTTTCCTTGAAGGAAAGACTAATCTCATGCCTTCCTCAATCTCATCCACCATCAGTTTCATTTTAGTGTGAGTTCGAAGAGAATTCAAGTCATTTTCTTTTTTAGGTGGCAGCAACAACAGTGTGGTATATTACTTTTTATAATATGTGAAAAAGAATAAAATGCTGCTGTTTACCCCACAGGCTCTCTCCAATTGTCTGATTTCACTCACCTTTTCCTTTCTCAGCTGTGGTTTCGGCAGTAATTCAGGTTTAACTTTCCTCTGGCTTGCCTTGAATGAAAGCACGCACACAGTGCATGAACACACGTAGATATAATGAACATCTTGTCAGTGAACAGTGTCGAGTACAAAGTGGCTGTTTGTTTTCAAGGATCTTAAACAGTAATACCTGTGACAATGTTTGATCCTCCTTGTCTTTCTTCTTAGGCTTGACTGGAGGTGGAGTTTTTGGACGCTTCCCACTAGATCTATTCACCTGAAAGATGTCAGTCAATTTACACATCATTCTTCCAAACAACCAGACATGTAACTTACAAGAAACAAGGCTAGAAAAGGACCATATTGGTAAGAGGATCCCAAAACACCTCTGACAATTTCATAGGGTCCAATGTGGAAGTGAAAGGCAAGTCAGACCCAAATGATAACATCATGACCTCTACTGCACTATCAGCATTGGTTTATGCACCAAAGTCAAGATCCTGCTGTTCAGGTACCTTCATGCCGGTGGAGAAATCAGGTTGTGCAGTGTTACAAACTGTAGAGAAGAATACAGCAGTTTCTTAATTTTCTTGATCATTTAGTCATTTCCTGTGCTGAGTGAAACCATGCTACTACATACCTGATTTGGTATCCACCTTTGTTGTGGTCTCTGCTGCTGAATTAATTTGGGTGTTGGTCGTCGTTGAATCTGGGACACTCTGTCAGACAAACAGTACACTGTAATTTGTGACATGACTTTTCCGGCACTTTTCCAGGTGGTTTCACATCGTTCATCGTTTCTGTGGCCGGTTCTTTCACATTAATAAGGTTTTCCTTGAAGGAAAGACTAATCTCATGCATTCAGTATCCACCATCAGTTTCATTTTGGTGTAATTTCAAAGAGAATTACCCTAACCCTAACCCTACCCCAGCAATTCTTAACCCTATCCCTAACCCTAACCTTTACAGAATCACAGAAAGCCCTGCTGAGCAACTGAAAATATAGTCAAGAGTCTTCAACAGTAAATGGTCAAATTATAACAGTGATACTTGTGACAATGTTTGATCCTCCCTGTCTATCTTCTTAGGCTTGACTGGAGGTGGAGTTGTTGGATGCTCCCTGCTAGATCTCTTCACCTGAAAGATGTCAATGAATTTACACATCACTCCTCCAAACAACCAGAGACATAACAATAAAGAAACAAGGCTAGAAAGGACCATGTTGGTCAGAGGATCCAAATAAATTTGCTTTACCTGCACACCAGTGGAGGAGTCCTGCAGCTGAAGGCTCGCTTTTGAGTTTGTGGATTTTTGAAAAGGACGTTGTGGAGTTGCAAAAGCTGCAGTGAAATTACACGATCAGTCTCAGCTTCAGATGCTTCATTTAGGTTTTTATGATTTTTCTGCAAAATCTTGTTCTGGCTGATTTATTGTCTTGTGCATACGTGATTTGGGCTCCTCCTTGATTCTTGCTGATGCTGCAGAGCTGATGCTTGGTGAGATGTTCTGGCAGGTATAAGTGGAAAGTTAAAAGGTGTTAACACAGAGAAGATATTACTATTCATTTCGTAGTTAACCTTTAATGACAAATTCAGTTTCTCAATAGAGTCTAGAAATACTCCTCAGCTGTTGCAGCTAAAGTGAGTTCACACAAGCTTCTAAACCAGCTTCCCATCCTGCACCTGAAAACATGAAAAAAAAAAATAATAATAATAATATGGGGTCTAAAACACAGAGGAGTTCAGTACCTGTGATAATGTTTGATCCTGTTTTTCTTTAGGTTGGACTTCTGCTGCTGGGAAGGTCTTTGTTGGACCCTTCCCCACCAAACTCTTCACCTGAAACATGTCAAGTACTCAGTTAAAAAAAAAAAAAAAAAAAAAACTGACTGAATTCATTCATTCATTAAAACAGTGGTACATATGACAATAAGCAAAATGTTAAATAAATAAAGACACAAGACAAAAATTAGGATGAAATATCTAAAAAGTTTCTTAAATTCTCTGTATGTCCAAAAGATGTTTAAACCAATTACCTGTGATGATGTTTGAGCCTTCATCTCTTTCTCCTGACACTGGACAGCTGACAAATCATGTGACTTTCTGGCTATTTGAGAAGACCTTTGTGGCATTTCTGAAGCTGTAATGAAAGGAGATGATCAGTGTCACCTTGAGCTGAATTATTTTTCAGATTGATTTTCTAAATTTTCTCTTGAATGAAGTGCAATTCGGGTTCTTTGCGTACGTGATCTGGGCTCTTCCTTGACTCTGGCAGCTGTAGTTGCAGAGTTGGTACAGTTGTTGATGCTCCAATTTCCTGTCATCTCTCTATGGTCTGCTGGCTAATGAAGATATTAAAAAAATGCTTTAAATATACTATTAAATTACTTAATGTAAAATGTAATGCTACAGTAAAGAGTACCTGTGATAATGCTGGGTGCCTCCTGTGTTTCTCTTTTGGTCGGACTACTGTTACAGGCTGTGTTGGTGTTTGTTGCTCCCTGACTGGTCTATTCACCTGAAAGATGTCCATTTCATATAAATATTAATTTTCACATTTTTGTACATCAAGGTCAGAGAAATTGAACTGATCTGCTTTACCTGCACATCATCGTAGACGTCATGCTGCCGACGACGTGACTTTGGCTTTGTGGCTGTTTGAGTAGAGTGCTGAGAAGTGGCATAATCTGCAGTAGAAAGAGATGCTTTAGCTGTTTCATTTTTCAGATGAGTTTCCAAAATCTTGTTCTGACTGATTTATAATCCTGCACATACATGAGTTGTACTCCTCCTTGATTGTGGTTGTCATTGCTGCAGAGCTGGTATAGATGTTGGTGCTTGATGGCGATAGCGCAGTCTGTCAGGTTAAGGTTTAAAGTTGAAAATAAGTTGATATTATTTATATCAAGATCACAGTAATGATTGCAACTGTTCACTTACTGCTTAATGAATAAAGTAAACAATAAATTAGTCTGCAGCCAAGCTAGCTGCTCTGTGAAGCTGCACAAAAATAGCTTCCTGTGTGTCTCCTTTGGTTGGACTACTGTTACAGGCTGTGTTGGTGTTTGATGCTCCCTGACTGGTCTATTCACCCGAAAGATGTTCATTTCATATAAATATTAATTTTCACATTTTTGTACATCAAGGTCAGAGAAATTGAACTGATCTGCTTTACCTGCAGGTCATCGTAGACGTCATGCTGCCGACAACGTGACTTTGGCTTTGTGCCTGTTTGAGTAGAGTGCTGAGAAGTGGCATAATCTGCAGTAGAAAGAGATGCTTTAGCTGTTTCATTTTTCAGATGAGTTTCCAAAATCTTGTTCTGATTGATCTATAATCTTGCACATACATGAGTTGTACTCCTCCTTGATTGTGGTTGTCATTGCTGCAGAGCTGGTATAGATGTTGATGCTTGATGGTGATAGCGCAGTCTGTCAGGTTAAGGTTTAAAGTTGAAAATAAGTTGATATTATTTATATCAAGATCACAGTAATGATTGCAACTGTTCACTTACTGCTGAATGAATAAAGTAAATAATAAATTAGTCTGCAGCCAAGCTAGCTGCTCTGTGAAGCTGCACAAAAATAGCTTCCTGTGTGTCTCCTTTGGTTGGACTACTGTTACAGGCTGTGTTGGTGTTTGATGCTCCCTGACTGGTCTATTCACCCGAAAGATGTTCATTTCATATAGCTACTAATCTTCATATTTTTTACATCAAGGTCAGAGAAATTCAACTGATCTGCTTTACCTGCAGGTCATCGTAGACGTCATGCTGCCGACGACGTGACTTTGGCTTTGTGGCTGTTTGAGTAGAGTGCTGAGAAGTGGCATAATCTGCAGTAGAAAGAGATGCTTTAGCTGTTTCATTTTTCAGATGAGTTTCCAAAATCTTGTTCTGATTGATCTATAATCTTGCACATACATGAGTTGTACTCCTCCTTGATTGTGGTTGTCATTGCTGCAGAGCTGGTATAGATGTTGGTGCTTGATGGCGATAGCGCAGTCTGTCAGGTTAAGGTTTAAAGTTGAAAATAAGTTGATATTATTTATATCAAGATCACAGTAATGATTGCAACTGTTCACTTACTGCTTAATGAATAAAGTAAATAATAAATTAGTCTACAGCCAAGCTAGCTGCTCTGTGAAGCTGCACAAAAATAGCTTTCTGTGTGTCTCCTTTCACCACTCTGTCCCATAGCCGTTGAGATATTTCAGTCTGGACCAAAGTAGTGAACTAATCAACAGAGACCTTCATCCTGAGAGCCACAGCACTAACATGGTTAAAAATAGCCCTTTTTCTAACTGAATTTAAACTGGTTGTCTGTCACTGCTAAAACATCTACCTCCTTCTTGATCGTGGTTCTCTTAGCAGGCTGCTTTTTCTCTGGGATCCTCATTCCCTTCGTTGTGCATCCCATCTTCCCCTGGTGAGTCCTCAGGCCTTGGTAAGTCGTCACTTTGGACCAGCCACAGTGGCAAACCTGGAGGCTCTTGCTGGAGTAGTGGTCTGTTTTGACACATAAGTGAAGAGTTGACTTCAATCACATCCATTTTTTGAAGATTTTAACCTCTAGGTGGTAATAAAATTCACCAGTAGTTGTCGTTTTTACTCTATTTGTTGCTTCGTCCCTCTCATTCCACTTATCTGGCCTTGTTAATTAGCATGTCTTGTTGTTTGTGGCAATGTGAGGAATGAATGCGACGTGTAATCAGGCACATTTGCCAATACCCACCAATCTCGACATAGGCGTAGAAATCCAGACTGAAACTGTCCTTTTCAATGTATGTAAATCCCGTATCAGCCCACATCTGCTGCTGTTGACTCTGTACATCCCTCACACCCCTTGCCGTGCATCCCATCTTCCCCTGGTGAGTCCTCAGGCCATGGTAACTTGTCACTTTGGACCAGCCACAGTGACAAACCTGGAGGCTCATGTCTGGTGTTTGTCTGTATAAAACATTATACAACACATTACTGTTGATCAGGGATGGAAGAAGTGTTCAGATCCTTTACTGAAGTAAAAACACCAACAACACAATGAGAAAATACTCCATTACAGCTTTGTGATGATGCACTTTCCAGCTAATTTTTTAAGTAGTTAATTTATCTTAAAGAGGAGAATTTTCTCAACCCATTAAGGACAACTAAATTCTTCAGTTTTCAAATCACCAAATTTCAACATACGTGGTTTTCACTGGATGAGCAGGGTATGAAAAGCTGTAATCTGAAAAGTAACTAGTAGCTAAAGCTGTCAGACAAATGTAGTGGAGTAAAAAACACAGTATTTCTCTCTGAGATGCAGTGGAGTACACGTATAAAGCTGCATAAAATGGACAAACTCAAGTACAAGCACCTCAAATTTGTACTTAAGTACAGTGCTTGAGTAATTGTACTCAGTTACATTCCACCACTGCTGTCGATTCAGAGACTGCGTGCCTCTTTTCACTTGCATCCGGTAACACTTGCTATATATGTACTGCAAGCAGAGGTGGAAAGTTTTTCTGTGCTTTGCTTGAGTATTTTAATTTTGTGCTTCTTTCTGTTTGTGCTCTACTATCACAGGGAAATACTGCACTAGTACTAGTACTCTGTATTACGGTGAATAAAGGCTGAATTGAATTTCTGCCTCATCCAGGAAAACTGTCAGCTATTTCAACTAACCCTCCGCCTTTTCAATAAAAAACGTTAATTTCATCCTCTGGATATAAACTTCCTAATTAAATGTATCAATCAGCATTTGTAAATGATCTATGACTCCATGCGTAGAAAAATTATTTACTGCACCACTACAATTTTTATACTTAGGTTATTATATATTACAATGCATGATAATCAGGTCAGTGTGCTGATGCAGCTGTAAAGGCTGATGAGGTGTTTCTTATCAAATCAAATTAAAGCACAAAAATCTCTCCGTGGTCTTCTTAATCTCCGTTATTTTGAACGACTTCGTGTAAGTAGCACTTAAGCCGACTTGAAAAAGCTTGCGCCCTGCACACAATCCTACACTGGCATTCAAATTTTCAAAGAAAAAGATCAAGAGATGAGATTTAAGAAAATATATTGATGTGTTGCCTACCTTGTGCTCTTCTTCTCTATTGTGTTGCTGCCCTGCTTCTAAAATATTTCCTTTATGCCACTGTGATATTTGGCGGGTTCACTTTTTCTGCTTTCATTTTCATTTCCAAAAAGGCGCCACCCGCCCTCACTCAGCACCGCCCTGAATGACTCAGATGCAGAGGGGATTCTCCTCTAACTGAGCCCAGGCATGCTTCAGCCACACTGTGGTGTCAGACAGACCGGATCCAGTGGTGGATTACAGAAGTCACACATATTTGCAGAAGAAAAAAGAAACCAGATGTAATTTGAAAATGTTCATTTTATTTAGATTTTGGATAAAACATGTAATTACAGCATATTTTGTGAATAATCAGACTTCACTCTGCACACACACACACACACACACACACACACACACACACACACACACACACACACACACACACACACACACACACACACACACACTTCATGCCTAGAAGAATAAGTTGATGTTCCCTCATCACAGTGTTGCCGACTCTCACAAGACAAATAAGTGAGTGCAGCTTCAAAAGCAAGGCCAATATTGTGCCATAAACCTTTGCCACGTCTTGGTCGGGTGAAGCAGCTTTCAATCAAACTGACAGAAGCATTGTCCATGTACCAGAGAAAGAGAAAACAGCTGTGGATGCGCTATAACAATACAAGCAAATGCAAGAGGCGTGTAAACGTCATCAAATGTAATGTGGTAACATGTTGCATTGTGACTCCGGAGCAGCAAGGCTTGTTGATTTCATATATCTGCACACCTTTTTGCGTATTCATGGTGTCTTTTCCACCCACACTTCCAAATAATTTTGCTGGTTTCTCTACTGTTTATTTCTTCATACTACCACTGACCACAAATTCCCCAAAATAGATTCTACCAAGCACAACTGACCAAAACCAGAAGAGAAACTCACACATACTTCATATCCACGTCCTCACACTTTTTCACAGCAGAAATAACCAAAGGATCAGAGTTTTTCTCATCTTGTTTCACATGTGGACTGAAATACGGGAAGATCTTGCCACCAAACGAACACTCGGTAAAAGAGTAAATGTGAGACTGAGCCGTCACGTCGTAGAAGGACACAAGGCCTTCCTCGTAATCCACGAACACGCCCACCTTCTTTGGTTTCTCTTCCAGGGAAAGACAAACCGGCGGCGCCGTCAGGGCTGCGTACTTTTCATCTTCATAATGAACTGTAACCCAGTACCCATTATCTGGGTTCAGCGAGAGCTTTCCTTTACGGTTTGCGTCGCCTCGCGCCACACCCAGGTCCCACCCTGTCTTGTTGTTGACCTCCACCTCCCAGTAGGACTTCCCAGAGGTCAACATGTTGAGCCCCAGGATGCTGGCGTACAGATCAAACCTCTCAGGAGCCTCATCTACTTCCTTGTCCTCTCCTCTGTCTTTGACCTCCTTCCCATCATCAGAAATAAAAAGACGTTGGTGCGCAGTGGTTGGGTCCAGCCTTACGTCCACTGCCAATTTCAAGGTGAAAATAATTAGAAGACCTGAAGGCAAAAGTGTCTGTTTTGGAAGGATATTGTCATGAAGAAACAGATTTAATCACACACCTGTAAACTTTGGAACTCTCAGAAGTTCTGTGGAATGAAGGAATTGTTTTAGATCAGTTGGGTCCAGATTTTAGCTTTTGACATTTCCCACCATGATATGTCTCTTACCCGTCGACGTCAGCTTCTCTAGTTCTTGTTGAATTTGGTCCAACAGGGTTGTTGTGGTTTTTCTCAAGGTGCCAAAAGACAGTGAGGTATCAAACTCTACTTCTGTCCGGTCTTTGATGCTGTCCACATCTTGAAGAGATGGGTAAATCTGAGACAGGGAAGAAGACGAAGGAAGAAATCAACTAAGCTCCTTAAAAGCCGCACTTTGTCTTCATCGGCCAAACATGTATCAACCAAAAAGTCGTCCACTCCTGAAGAGTTTCCTCTCACCTGCAGGAAATGGACATGATCGTCAAGCTCAAATATATCGTCCAGCTTAGTGACGGCCTTCTCAAGCTTGTTGATCTCTTCTTCCAGCTCTTCTATGAGGTCTTTTGCCTGTTTCTCCACGGCCTGCCTCCTGTCCTTCAGCGGCTGGAGAGCTGCTGCCTGGGCTCTCTCCACGATTGCAATCACAGCTGTGAACACGCCATCAATTTCCCACCACTCGTTTTCAATCTGGTCCTGAAATTTGTAGAAAAGCAAGCATTGTCCAATTGACATTTGACCTTTCTTTCTGTCTCATACATTGTTTTTTAACACTTGCAGAAATGCTACATATACCACTAATGGTCAACATTTCCATTACTGGCATTACTGATATTTACCAACTGGCCAAAGATGTGGCATTATCATTTGTGTGGGGCACCTATAAATACTTCCCACTACATTTAACTGCCACAACGTTTGACAGCTTGCTCTGCCAGTTTAGGCTTTGACAGACTGGTCTGACTGGTTTTTCAATCCATGTCTGTCCAGGATCAGTTTGTCTCCCTGGCAACTTACCTTGCAGGTCTGTAGAGATGTATTAATCTCGTCCACCTGCGTTTGTCTCTTCTTAATTTTCTCTTCTATCTCCATCTTGGTGTTTTCAAAATCAGCCTGTAAAAACAGCACAATATGAGTCAATACATTTAATGTTTTACCTTGTGCATAAACAGTCAAAACTGTCAAGCCTTCATGGTAATTTACCTTCTTTTTTCTCCATTCGTCCTCCGTAGAAACAATCTCCTTGTGACCTTCATCCATGCACTGTACACAAATGCATCTCTCCTTCTTCCTGCTGTACAGCTCCAAAGGGCGTCCATGCTGCAGACAGGCCCTCTCATCTAAATTCTTCACAGGCTCCACCAGCTTGTGGCCCTTCAGCCTTTCAGCGGAGTGATTCTCCAGGTGGGTCGAACAGTACGAGGCAAGACACAAAAGGCAGGACTTCTTAGCCTTCAGCTTTGGCTCTTTGCAAATGTCACAGGCCACCTCGTCGGATGCTCCGGTGAACCTATCGTCGTCTTCCTCCGCGGCCTTTTTTATCTGCTCTACAATGTTTCTCAGGATGATGTTCACATCTGGGGCTTTGCTCTGATGCCTCTTGCACAGGGGGCACGACGAGTCATTGACCTTCATGTTGCGTTCCACACATTCCTTACAAAAGGAGTGGCCACAAGCAGTAGTGACGGGGTCCACAAATAAATCCATGCAGATGGGACATATTAGCTGCTTCTCCAGTGAGCAGGTCTCGTCGAGTGATGCTTGAGCCATATCTGCTTAAAGAGAGCACCATGAGGTTACTCTCGTAGGGATGTAATGTCTCAGATGAGTATGTTGTTGCATTTCAAAGAAGTGCACTGCAAACATTCTTGTTTTGTACTGAAATATTTGTCTAAATGTGCAATGAATAACCAGTTACTTAAAGCGAAGAGACTTTTGTGATAATTGCTTTGGCAGATGACAAGTACAGGATAGTGCTAAATGCTAAAACAACAGCAAAAGCAGACAAGAGTGAAGTACTCATAGCCATTTCTGGTGACACGGCCACTGGAAAATTCAGCCTTGTGTGTGTGTGTGAAGTCGAGATTTAAGTACTAAACCAACACACTTTCCCAAATCATTAATTAGGTAAAATCCCTGTCTAAAAAACCACCAACTTAATTCAACATATTTTGAAATTAAGTGCTACACACAGTAAAATAATAGACAAGGAACTACTGGTTTTAACCACAAAGACTTAATTCTCTTTATTAGAAGCATGTCTAATGTGATATAATTGTTATATGTGGAGGATAATATTACCTTTCAGCGACTGAGAGGCTTCTTATCTCTTCAGGCTTCTGTCTCGTTCCCTCTCTACTCCCAGCTATTGTGTGTCCTTCCTCTGGGGTTTCCTCCCTCTGTTAAGTTTCATTTCTGTTCTAAAGCTCTACTAGTCACTTCCTTTATTGAACGAGGCATGTCAGCATGCAACGGAGCTTCCAACTCATCTGTTTGTGAGCTGCAGGGTGTGTTGCATGTTGAGCAAGTTCGCACAGATCCAGCGGTGGATGAAGAATTCAATTGTTTAGCGAAAGTGTCAATAACAGTGAAAAGTCCTGCATTAAAAAGCTTAGCTAAGTGTTATCAGCCAAATTTATGTTAAGTATCATAAGTGAAAGATGCAGAATATGATCCAAGTAATTATTATATTTATTATTAGTAGAAGTAGCAGTAGTATTAATGATGTTTTTTGATTAATACTACTGGTGCATTAATGTCCATTAATATCCACACATTTCATTTCCAGAGTTTTGGCTAAAGTACAACTCCAACAACACACAAAAGTATTGATTTCTCTTATTTTTATTGTAAAAAAAAATGTTTTTACCATAAGCAATGTTTTGAGTTTGACATTTTATTAATTTATCCAAGAAAACAACACAAAAACACACAAACATGTGTACAGGTGCATGTAAGCTGACGAAATGACATCATCCATCCAAGCATAAGTTACATTCATACAATATATTCTCAGTTATTGTCCAAACCCCGGATCAAGTTCAGCTTATTTTAATTTACCGATCTATTGTGGTTCTTGAGATTTACTGTTTCTTTAAATTCATACAAATCATTAATAATTCATTTGCACATACAATATTTGCTCTTTTAAATCTGAGATAAGGGGATCAATTCCACTGTCTTCAACATGAGGCCAGCAGCTGGTTAGCTTAGCTTAGCATAGCACCAAGACTGGAAACTCTCAGCCAGACAGTGAATAAGCATGTTTCTCACCATCAAACTGGATATGCTGAATATGGATTATTAAACCATTTCAGAGAATAATAAAAAATGTTGTTCCGGTGCTCTTGAAGGTCAGTCGTCAACGTGTTCGTCCAATCGTTAAGATGAAGCGCTGAGGAGAAATTTCTGTCAAAACCAAGAGAGAGATGGCATTAAGGATCAGTGTTGATCAGCGTCACAGACCAAAGAAACTAAAAGGAGGAGATTTCACTGAATGATGGATGTGTCGACTTTCCGTGCAGACCTGTATGAAGCGGAGGTTGTCTTCAATCTGCTCCAGCTGCTCCAGCTCAGCGTTTCTCCTCTGCAGCTCACAGATTTCTTCTTCCAGCTGTCTGATGAGCTCTTTACTTTGTGGCCACGACTTGTCCGGACGTCCTCCGCCGAGGTCTGCAGAGAGCTTGATTTTCTCGACTTTGCTCAGTCTCTCTTGAACGGCTTGCTGAAGGTTCATCCTCTTCCGTTTTAGTTTAATCTTTTGAGGAAACGTTAGACACAGCGTTATTCTCATAAAGACAAACCAGACCTCAGTGTCACTGCTGCATTGTTCTCTCAGCATCTGAAGCATGTCGCAGTCCTGACCACAACTCTTCACTGATGTCAGTTTGTTCTTATTTTCCTTTGACAGTTGATGCAAAACAGGCCTGAATTTACTTCATTGAGCTTTTCAGAGCTTCAACCCACCAGCATGAAGGGTTCTCTTCCTTCCTTCATATACTCCCTCTTCAGATTCTATGCAAATTAATTGTGGTATTTTTGTATAAATGTGTGCTTAAATGAAATCATGCTTAAATATTTCTGTCATCCTGGTGGTTTTACTCTTGTTTTTCACAATTAAGACAAGATGTTCTCTAAAAGTTGTAGCTTCCTGCCGTAGAAACGATGTTTGTTTCCCCTCCCCTTTCTTTTGTTTTGTCTGTCAAACATTATATGTCATGATGAGAAAGCTTTAGCTCAGCTTTCAGGTTTTCTCATGAACATGAAACCATAAACAAATACAGCATGCAAGCAGATTCCAAAGCAGTTTTGTTAAGCTGTAAAGTATTTGAGCATTTAGCTAAACGCTAAAGTTACTGCAGCATAAGTGGAGAAGAGTCAGCAAACTGTCTGAAAACAACACCTTCAGTCTGCTAACATCAGCAACTGGTCATACCAGACCATGTAAAGTGAAGTGGTTTTAGTGTTGGGCAGCTTTTTATTTGAAAGCATTATGTTGTGAAATGTTAAACAATCAATAATATATCTGCACTCTGCAACTTCAAATGGGTTACAGAGTCCAAAGTTCAGCAAAATTGTCTATGAGAAGCAATATGCTCTTTAATGTTTCCTGCTGTGGGGCTTTTATTAGACTTTACCTTCTTCTTTGTGGCTTCCCCGCTGATAGAAATCATGTGATGGCCCCTGTGGTCCGTCTGGACGCACATGGCACAAATGCACGTTTGATCACTCCTGCAGAACCTGGTCAGCTGCTTTCCATGCAGCCGACACACAGAGTCCTCCAGGTTCTTCGCCACGCTGATCAGAAGATGGCGCCCAAGAGCTTCGTTCCGGTAATGCGGCTCCAGATGAGCAGCGCAGTATGAGGCCATGCAGTCCAGGCAGGACTTGACTGCTCGGAGCTTTTGTGGGCAGAAATCACAGGGAACCTCTCTGGCTGTTAAAGGCACAGTTGCTTCCTCTGTGGGGGCGCCGGCATGCAGTGTTTGGTGCGTTCTAAGTTGTGGCCTGGTGGGGAAAATGGCCTTGCAGAGGGGGCACTGACAGGCCCCATGGATCCTCCAGAATTCGCCTATGCAGGACAGGCAGAAGCAGTGTCCACAGGGGAGCGAGACAGGGCTGGTGAACTCATCCAGACAGATGCAGCACTTAGGAGGCTCTGACATGAGGTCAAAACTTAGCGTCTGTCTTTGCATGCGTCTGCACACACCTGCAGTCTGTCTGTCTGTTTATCAGCACGCACAGAAGATGGTGCATTCAGCTGGTTGTTGAATACAGTGTATCTGTACAGAAAACAAAGACTTATGTTTGCACACATATAAATGACAGGACCTCTCAGTCAATTTAGCTTTGATGGCAGGAAACTAAACCAGCTGAACAAGACTGAGTATAAGCATTTGTGTCTCAGTCTGTGGGTCACATGACAGGATCAAAAGACCAAAAAATTATTTATTCAACTGCACAACTACAAGTTATCTGAAGCATTTAAATTGTTTAGCCATTGAAGGAGTTCCTAGAATCATTTGCACCCTTTTCCAGAGACAATGCTGTCTGAATAACATGGAGCAGAGCTCAGTGTGGACTGGTTTGTGGATACCTGGACTGGTAATTTATGGAGTCCAGCAGTGAACTCACACCTGACCACAGTTTACCTGATTCCCAACTCTAACAAGAAGAGTGCACTCAGTAGATTGCAGATCTCTGTCAGGTGTGCAGCTGAAACCGAGGAACAGGAAATATCTGGTGGAGATTTGCCCTACGTTTACACGTAGCAGGGTATATTGGAAAACGGATATTTTGGCCCCTCTGTTTTCAAAAATAACATCATGCACACAACATTGTTTTCAAAAATGTTGTGTACATGAACCCAGATAAATAGGCCGTCAAGCGCTATCATAACTATGCCAAACCTATGTGTAGTGTAAACATAAGTCGCTCTCATGACATTAAGTATCTTCAGTCGCATGTTGTCACATTTTGGAACCTAAAATGTTGTTTAACCCTGTTTACATGCCAACACATAACCAGCGTTTTCAGAAATCTCTACTTTGGCCGGATTTTTTAAAAACGAACGTGAAAAAAAACTGTTTGCGTGTAAACGAGAGGCCAAACCGCATGAAAACATATGTGTTTTCCCTAAATGTGAACATAGCCTTAAATAAAAAGGTTTTTTTGTGCTGTAGAGTCTCAGTCTACTTTAAGATGCATAGAATAGTGTAATGCTATTGTTACTTAGTCTAAGAAATGCAAAGTTCTCCTTCAGGTTCAGTTTGAACCTTTTAACGTAACGTATCGTAACACACCACACAAAATAAAACATAAAACTTAACTCCTGCAAAGCCTCCAGCTGTTTTTAATATATTGTTTGCGGCTTTATGTTTTTCATGCTGCCTTCACTGTTTACATTTTCAAGCACCATGCGGAGAGGGTTGAACAGCAAATCATAGTTAAATTTACGAGAGTGTTTTGATTAAAGCGGAGGACCACTCCCTTAGACTTTGAGCTCTTTCTTAGCTTACATGCTAACAAACTTCTTTACTGGACAATAAATATGTTGAATTATATTTGTAATGCGTGAGAAACTTCTTAAATTGGAGTTTTAAGACAGACAATGAGGTTTAGCTGACCCTGACACACACTCACTCCTTATTGGGGTCAGGAAGTAACAGAGGAGCGAAGGAGGGTAGATTGCACAATATCGTTAAATATAGAGAAGTATAAACTATTTATGTCATTCCTGTGTTTAATTATAGGCCCTAATAGAGTGTACTGAATTTTATATACAAGTATTGTTGTCCACTGTTGGGGAAATACTTTCCGTCAGCACCGAACATAAACAAAACATGATTTTCCCTCTTCAGCAAGAAGAAGCCACAACATAGGAACATCTGACATGAATGAGCTTCCAGTCATGACGGGCTGCCATTCAGACCAGTGGTGGTGATGCTGAGTCAGAGCCATGTGGTCACTTCCAGGTTACAATCAGAATCCAGTATTCTCTCTAACGAAGGTAAGCGATTCATTCAAAATGGCCTGCTGATCACTGCATTTGTCAGAAGTATATAGAGTATAAAGTATTCAGTAAAAATAGAGTTCAGGTTGTGTGTTTCTGCTTTGACATGTCGGTCTAAATGCTGAAAATGAAAAGTGACTTAAATGAAACAGATTCACTTATAACTTGCACAACAGCAAACAATTTCTAATTAATGATCAGCTCACAGCTTGACTCATTTTTGCCTGAAAATCCACTGCACTAATCAAAACTTCAAAATAATGGACCATTAAAGTATAAGCAGCACATACCTTTCTTTCCTGAGGCTCTGCCAGGTTTGTGTTGCGCTCTTATCACCTGTTCTTCCGCTGTGCAGGCAAACACGCCTTTCACTGCAGGGAAAGAGGGCGGCCCTGCTGGACCATGCCATTTCATCAACACTCATAAACACATAAACACCTGCAGAAGCAGGAAGTGAACTTTCCTCATAACAAATAAGGTGCAGCTTCAAAACAGGGCAACAAATAAACATCTACCTCTAAATATGTTTATTGTAGTTCAGTAATGATACAAACACACGCTAATACCTTATTTCACCTTTATTCTAACCAAGACAGTCAATATAAGTTCATAAAATATCATTTTGTCACATCATGACAGTATTGCAAAATCACTTATAATGTGCTGTAGGTGATTACACCTTCACCTGATGAGAAGTCCGTTGCATTAATTTTAACACACAGGAGTTAAAGTGGAAGGGATGGATTAAACAGTGCTGCAGCCGTTTGCATTGCCGGCTAAACAACTTGCTACCCACCAGGCTGAGGAGCACATCCGCTGAGTAATATTAGCTTCCATAATCACCGATGATGTATAGTTCATTCACTTGTTCACTAAGCAAATGCACTTCTGTATGTATGCCAGTAAAGGAAAGGAAATTTAAAGTGTCAAGTTCAATCAATTAGAGCAAAAACAAAGGAGACAAACATCGGCGGTCAGCGTTTGCTCATCAGGTCCCGACATTCACGACTCGTTCGCCTTTTTGTCTGAATGCCGATTGGTTGACTGAACTCATTGAACACGGTAGCTGGGTTTCCATCCAAATGCATTGCAAGTTTTGACAGAATTTTAAAAACAATTGTCAAAAGCAAATGTTCATTGAGATAAGCAGTAGGTGGCGCCAATTCTCCAGTCAGAAAACCATGATAGCGTTGCAGAAGAAGGCACAACAAGATGACGTGACATTTTCTGAAAAAGTCACCAAAGGGGTCTTAAAAGTCAGCAAATGTAGACTGAAAGATGCTAAATAAGCAACACTACATGCAAAAATGGAAGGTTTGCAGACGTAGCAACAGCAACATCAGGGCCTTTTTTGGACGTTCGATGAGATTACTCAACAGTGCGTCTTTTAGGATCGATGGTTTTGAAGGTTTCATTTCAGAGGACCTTCGGTTTGACCTTGTAACACCTTTATATTCTTCAGTTACTCTTTAGCTTTTTCGAGGGACTGAATGAGAGAAAGCAGCGATGCCTGATCTTACACAAAGGTAATCGCCATAGGCTCCGATTTCTTGGCCCTGCTGTACAGATAGAAGTAGGGGAACAGTTTCTCTGTGAAAGACTCTCCTGTGAAAGAGTAAATGTGCAACTTCCTGTCCACGTCATAGAAAGAGACTCTGCCCTCCATGTAGTCCACGTAGACGCCTATGTTTCTCGGCCTGGGACACAGGTGAAGGACTGTGTAGGGCGTGCAGTGAACCTCATAATCGAGACCCCTCTTTCTTATGGCGAAGAAGCCATTTTCTTTTTTCAGAGGGACCTTCCCGGTTCTGTTTGCCGTCTCCTTGGCAACACCGACATCCCAGTCGGCTCTCAGGCCCACTTGGACCTCCCAGTAGTGGCGCCCAGAGGTGAAGCCCTTTGTGCCGAAAATCATGGGACAGGTGGACCTCTCCGTGTCATCTGATGATGAGTAGCTTGCATTTCTGGTGTGCTTCAAACGTTTCCCGGATTCATACACCACAAGGTAGCCGCCAGCCGTGGCCGGGTCGAAGGTGACAGACTCTGAGGACAGGACGTTTAGTTAAAGCTCTTGTCTTAACTGATGAATGAATTTAATATATTTATGATCTCACCTTTATATTGTCTCATCTTGGTCAGTTCTGGAAGAAGCGAAAACACCTCAGTTACACACACGGAAAGCAGAGAAATCCTCGCTGACGGAGGGAAAGCAGGAGATATTTACCGATTTCTGTCAGATTTTTCAGCTCTGCTTGAAAAGTGCACACGAGATGAGACATGGCTCTCCTCACCGTCTGCACACACAGGTCTGAGTAAACCCTGATCTTGGACCAGTTCTTGGTGACAGATGGGCTCAGGGCCTGCAAAGTCTGCAGTGATTCACAAACACATGATCGTGAGTGGCGCTGAGTTATATTTAATCTGTTTTTTAAAGCCAACCATCTGCACCGAAGCAGACATCTTCTTGTAGGCCTGTCTCAACACACTGTCTCACTGTCTCCTTAAGTGAGTCTCAGCCAAGAAATCCTGCATGTTGTCTACATATATTTGGGTTTCTGTATGGATTAAACAAACATCTCAAAAGTAAAAGATGCAGAAGAAGGGAAACGAGGTGACGAATGACGAGTGCTGCCTGACCTGCAGAAGGTGAAGGTGGTCGTCACTTTGCGAAAGCTCCTCCAGCTCAGAGCGAATCCTCTGCAGTTGGATGATTTCCTCCTGCAGCTCTTCAATCATAGCTTTGTCTTTGTCCTGTGATTTTCTGAGCTTCTCCTTGATATTCCACTTCAGGTTAGAATGCGCCTCTTGTACGCGATTCATCAGCGTAGTGAAGAGCTTATCGCTGTCTTCCAACTCTGTGATTGTTTTTTCCTAAAAATTAAATGGAAACATTGCATGAGCACAGATTTATATTGAAGTGCAAAATACTGCTTGTGCAAAACTTGCAGTACTCACTCGGCTTATTTCAGAGGAGTCAGTGAACTCCTTTATCTTCTCCATTCTGTCCTCAATCATAATTTTGATATTTTCTTTCTTGGATTCAATGTTTTCCTACAATATAGAATTTCAAGAGAAAAAGGTGACTCAGGTGCTCAATCCTTCAGTTTACTCATTTAACTAAATGAACTCTTACTTTCTGCTGAGCCCCTTCTTCTTCAACGGGCACCGTCTTGTGGTTTTTGTGATCTGTCTCAATGCACAGCAGACAGATGCACACCTGATCATCCCTGCAGAAGAGTTCCAGCAGCCGCCCGTGCTTCTCGCACATCCTCTTCTCCAGGTCGTCCACCGGGTCGATCAGCTTGTGCCTCATCAGCGCGGGGACTCTGTGGTGAGGCTCCAGGTGGTCTTCACAGTACGACGTCAAACAGGCGAGGCAGGACTTCAGGGCCGGGAGCTTCACCCCTATGCACACGTCGCACTTCACCTGCCACGGTGCAGCGGCGCTTTCAGGCGTCTCCACCTTCCTCCTCTTTATCTGGACTGAAATCTCCTCGAGCACCTCGTTTGTGGAGATCTCAGGCCTCATGTGGAATCTTTTATTGCACGTCGGGCAGTGGCATAAATAACTGTCGTCCCAGGCCTCGCTCAGGCAGGTTTTGCAGAAGTTGTGACCACACGGGGTTGTGACCGGGTCAGTGAAGACGTTCAGACAGATCGAACACTGGAAATAATTCTCCGGCAACGCAGTGAGGACGCTGAATGATGACATTACGAAACCTCTGTGGGAGAAAATGTGGTTTATATGCTTAATTTATCATTTCTTTAAGGCTTTTTACATCATGCTTAACATGACATAACTCCATGTTTTTTGCTTTGTACTGATTTCAGACACAAGAACCAGGAAAAAGAGAGCCAAAAAGTTTGATAAGTCTTTAGAATCAAGTCTATTTTTAGGTTGTTGTTGTTGTTAGCGATTCCTGACCCGCCCTATGAGTCATATTCACATGAATAAGCTTCTTAATCATCTTAATACTGCATAACATCCTTTATCGTTCTGTATATATGTACACACATAACAACACACATAAATGAGCTGTAAGCAAGCCTCACCTGACTCTCCGTAGTTCTTCTGTATATTCAAAAGGGCTGAACAGTCTCTCACATAGACCACACACACCACAAACACTGCAGCTCTCACCATCCCCAGACGAGCTCTGAGAAGCTGAGGCAGCCTCACTTACTTCAGTGGGTGTGGTCAAGTAATACCATTTAGCTGAAATGAAACTAAAAGTACTTCCCCAAAAACCCTTTAAGCCAGAAATAATGACATTTATTGTTATAAATCATGAACAAACATCTCTTCAGCGTACAACCTTGCCAGCAGCGATCACACCTAATTAATAATCAACATGCAATCATGGACAGAGATCTAAAAACTACACTTCCTTTTGATTTATTTGACATGTCATGCAGTTCAGGGAATACTTCAGCTTGGAGCGGTCTTGCTGAGAGTTATATGAGAAACTCAGGTGAAACTTAAAATGCTGCAAAATGGTTTTTGAGACAGAGACAGGCTAGCTGTGTCCCCCCGTTAACCCTCATCAAGAAAAAGAATAAGCATATTTCCCTTTAAGTCTTTCATTGAGCTTCATTGAGCTGATATGATGATAAGGTGTACAAGTATATTTGTTGAGCTACACTATACATATAATAAATATACATAACACGTAGAATACAAGATTTTATCGCAGCAGTTACGGCGACACCGAAACAGTCAGTTATCACCTTCGCGTGGGTGTTTTAGTGCGGTTTTTACCGGCTGACTGTCTTATTAGCTTTGCTTGATCAGACTTTTCTCATTCACTGGACAAATCACCATGGTATCAGAGGCTTTGTCGCAGCAGTACAGGTAGAAAAAGGGCAAAATCTTCTCTTTGAACATGTCTTTGAAGGTGTAAATATGAGTATGAGCCTTCACGTCATAAAAGGACACTTGCCCCTCCTCGTAGTCCACGTACACCCCCACCCGCTTGGGCCTGGGGTCGAGGGCAAGCAGTGTTGGCGGGGATGTTGACACCCGGTACTCCTGGCCTTTCTTCATGGCCAGAGCCCAGTAGCCCTGGGTAGTGCTTACAGAGATCCTGCCCTTTCTGTTGACAGAAGACCTGGCGATGCCCAGGTACCAGTCGTCCTTGTCCCCCACCTGGACCTCCCAGTAATGTCTCCCTGAGGTGAAGCCCTCGCGGCCCAGGACGATGACCACTGTGTCAAAGCGATCGGGGTGGTCTGGGAGGTCCTGCCATGCACCCAGGTGTCTCACCTGATGTCTGTCCTGAGAAAGCTGCAGCCAAGGGTTGGCCGAGTCAGGGTCCAGAGTGACGTCCACTGCACAAACACAGGACAATGATGGATTTAGTCTGCTGGAAGCTTCAAAGATGATGAAATGATCAAACCAAATGCCAAAAGAACATTTTACCTCCATATTTCAGGATCTTCTTAATCTCTGTAAAAAAAAAAAAAAGATATGCTGTGTTAAGCTTATTCTGGTGATGCTCTGAATTTAAAATCAAAATGAACAGAAACATATGAAAGATATATGGGAACATTACAGGAAATCTTACCACTTTCAGCCAGTTTATCAATCAGTTCATTTAATGTTGCCTCCAGTTTGGACACGGCTCTCCTGATCATGCCTACGCATGTGTCAGTGGGAACACTGGTCTCAGACCAGTCTTTGACAGAGGGAGGAGTGCTAAGGGCTGGGAAGTTCTACAAAGAGATGGAGCAGAAAAAATGACTCAGAAACAAGTCGTATTTATCTACTTTATACAAGACTGTGAGATTATTTCCACGGCGTTGAGTCTACAGTGTATTTTAAAATAGGTGCTTTTGGACTGCATTACACATCAGTACAGGAAGAGGGCACTGTTGTTTCAGCAAAAATAATGTAATGGGTTTCCAACATTTGACAACAACACTAAAAAACCTCTTGTATTTACCTTTAAAGTGACCCCCGACCTTTCACATTAAAGGAAGGTTCTCTCACCTTTAAGAAGTGAATGTGGTCGGTCCGAGCCACGTTCTCCAGGTCTGTTTTCCTCCTCTTCAGCTCAGCGATTTCCTGTTCCAGTTCAGTGATGAAGCCTTCGGCCCACCTCTCCGTCTGCCTCTGCTTCTCCTCTATGGTCAGAACCAGCTCGGCCTGGGTCCTCTGGATGGAGCGAATCAGGTCTGAGAAGACCTGCATGCTTTCCTCAATCTCCCTCTGAGCACTCGCCTGAGAATACAGGCAAAATACTCAAATCTATGTCGAGCAATAATCTTTGTTTAAATGCCTTTGATGATGGTGCTCGGTGACAGCAGTCTATATTTAATCTCAGGGGGACTCACTTTGTTCAGTTCCACACATTGCCTCATCTCCTCCACCTTCTTCACTCTGTCCTGGATCATCTGCTGGACGTCTATTTCTGTCCTCTTCAGCTGCGCCTGCACAACATGATTTAACACAAGCAAGGCTGACGACATGCTAACACGTGATAACTTGGTCCTTACTTTTACAGTTGTAATTGTTTTCCTTTAAAAGTTAGTTAGTGAAGTACATGACAAGAGGTTCTGGTTTAAAAAGAGGATTTACTGGTGATCTAGCAGCTAGCTTAGCCTCTTTGGTTGCACACACAAAACTAGGTGACTCGTGAACGTAGCACACTGTGGCTAACGTTAACAAGCCAGGTAAGACCACGCTACATGTCAATAAGATGACTTTGCAACAACAAGGAGCTGCATTTCTCCTCATTTGATAGCGGCTTTTGGCCAACCGCCTCTCGCCACTAAGCTAACACATCCTTTAGCTTAGTTTCCAATGAACACTGGGAGTTACTGGAGTAATTTAAAGCCTGAATTCAAATTGTAATCCCTTATACTAATGCAGCTAGATTACTGCCAAACACTGAAGACGGCAGTATATAATCTCATCCCTGACTATTTGCTTTGCTGGTTTATTCCCCAGCAGAATGTGTATCTGTTATCAGGGTCAAATATGCGTTTGTGCATCTAAGTTACTTTCATTTTTGCTTTACCCTCTTATGTAAACCTAAAAACCTGTTTTACTCCCTTATGTGACACACTTTGAATACCTTAGACTGAGTGGAAGCTCCTTTGGGATTGTTTGGCCCTTTGAGAGCTCAAGCGAAAGCCTTTACCTAACTTCGTTAGGTAAAGGTCCATCTCACCTTTTTCTCTGTCCATTCCCTCTCCACAGGGACGGTGTAGTGCGCCCGGTGGTCCGTCTCAGTGCAGAGCACGCACACACAGGTCTGATCCTTCTTGCAGAACAGCTCCAGGAGCCTCTCGTGCTTCGGGCACATCCTGTCCTCCATGTTGGCCACAGGCTCCATCAGCTTGTGCTTGGTGAACCTGGCCGAGTGAGATTTCAGGTGCTCCTCGCAGTAGGAGGTCAGACACACCAGGCAGGATTTGACCGCTCTTGGCCTGCCTTCCCCCAGGCAGACATCACAGAGGACCTCCTCCCAGCATGGAGGTGGAAGTGGAGGAGGTGAGGATGGAGGAGCTGGAGATGATGGTATTTGAGGTGAGGGCGGGGGCGATGTTTGGGGCAGCGGAGGCGGGGGCGGCCCCTGAGCTGTGGCTTGGGGTGACGGCGGAGGAGAGGTTTTGGGTGCTGACACAGGAGGGATCAGCGGTGGTAGCTCCTCCTGTAGTGGGCTTTTCTCCCCTGCTTTCTCCTTCTTCCTCCTGTCCTCTTGCTTCTGCTTCAGCTCCTCCAGAAGCTGCTGCCTCTGATCTTCCTCCAAAAGCCTCTCCTCATCCTCCTTTTTCCTTCTTTCCATTGTCCACTTCTTTTCCGGCCTGTCCTCCTCTTCCTCCTTACTCACCTTTCCTTCCACACTTCTAACCCTGATCTCCTTGAACTGCTCTGCAATTTCCCTCAGGACCGTGTTGATGCTGATGTCCGGCCTCTTGTAGAAAGACTTCTTGCACATAGGACACTGGTACAGAGGGCTGGTTTTCCAGTATCCCAGGATGCAGCTCTGGCAGAAGTTGTGTCCGCAGGGGATGGACACCGGGTTGGTGAAGACGTCGAGACAGATGGAGCAGTGCACCTGCTCTTCGGAAAGGTTCCCAGTGGTGGCCATTCCTACACGGCGGAGAGGCAGGGTCATTTTCAGCGCAAGAAACCAGGCTCTGAACGGGTCATCAAACCTGCTGTGATATTGAGGTCGCTGGGGTTAGATGGCGGGACTTGATTTGGGGTCATTTTCATGCAGATCTACTAAGTAGAGCATGACATGAGACTCATTTATCACTGCAAAGATTTCTGTCAATTGAAGATTTTGCACCGTCAGATTAAGTCACATTTAGTCTTTTTCTGTCCTGTAATAAATGAGCCCCTGTAAGTGCAGTGATGTCAGACTGTGCATTTATTTCTGTTTCTGATTCTTCAGCCTGACCAATACTGGATTTTTGAGGCCGTATCTGATAATATATCGACACACAATATAAGCAAATGCTTTTGATAAGGATCCTTTTAATTTTCTTGTTTAATTAGCTTGTACACTGGCAGAGCGTCTGAAGCTGTAGGTAAACCAGTCTGTCTTCTCACACTCTGCTTGAGGCCTTGGTATTCGTGGACCAGATTAACATCTTCCAAAAATATTGGTCCAGTCGTGCTTCCCTTCTCTAAACAATAATCCGGGCTATTTTGACGCTGAAACATCTGATGCCTCAGAAAATACAAACTTGTAGCTCTGATTAAAGTCTTTTCTTGGATTTTATTTGTATCCGTACTGAGCAGGCTGCAGCAGAAAAAAGCCCTCAGCTCAGGTCACAGCTCTTTAGCAGCCAAACAGTAATGAAACAAACGAAAGATACAAACAACAGACACTCTCTGAAGAGACCTGCTGGTGCACAGAAAAGCAGATGTGACAGAATAGAAAAGAAAAGGCAGGAGAGGACGAGGAGCCACAGAAAAAGCAGAGATATGGGGACACTCACCAGACAGCAGCTGCCTCAAGGCTCACGCTGTACACTGACACATGAGACAGGCTGTAACCACCGCCACCTCCACCTCCCCCCACTAATAGACACACACACACACACACACACACACACACACACACACACACACACACACACACACACACACACACACACACACACACCTCAGACCCAAAATACAACCCCCTCCCTCCACCCCCCCCCCTCTTTTTACCCCAGATACAAATTTATACCCCAGGCCATGGCCCTCAGAGCTCCAGGAGGCTTTAACCCTTACAGCAGCTTTGCCACACGACATGAAATTCCAGTTTGTTAAAGCTCATTTTATTAGTTTCTTGATATCTATTGGCTAAAATTGTGGTTTTAAAGTCACAAGCTGTGATTTGTGTCATTTGAAATGTCAATAAAAACACGAGCTTCACTCATTTGGCATTGAGAGCTACTTTGATATACTGCAAGGTGTTCCTGCTATTTTGTCCACCTCCTGCAGGTGGAGCAAAAGATTCTGAATTCAGGCTGCCAAAGGCAACACCTGATGGTGTGTCTGATCTATTTATGTTCTCTGAACTACATATTAAACTGGCTGATTGATTGAGTTGGCATTTGCAGTGATATGCACCAGAGCACACCTATAAGGAAAGAGAGGAAAAACACTGGATACAAACAAAACAATTAGCTGAAAGAAGCTAAAACGCTCCACGAGGCTGAATGCACGCAATCACTTGATCCGTCGTTGATCACTCTCACTATATGGAATGAAAAGTACGTTAAAGAGTGTCTTTTAATTGATCTTTAATGAACAAGTTCAGAAAGAAAGTACAAAAGCAAACATTTGATATAAAAAAAGAACATCGGTCCATGAACAATCCTGGATCCAGGTAAAGTTTTTGGACGTTGGACACAATGTCTTCCAGTGTGTACAGAAATCTCTCTTTTGGTCCCCCAGGCAGGCCTCCAGATACTAAATGTACATCTTCTTAAGTTCACTGCTTTAATCTGTAAAATCTCCAAAGCCTCATAGTTAAAGCTGAAGGTGGGATGAGTCACTCTGTCGGACGCCACCTGTTCCTGATTGGCCGAAAGAGTGTCAGGTGGCCACTTTGTCGTTTCCCATTCACAGAGCTGTGCTCAGCGTGCACTTCAGATTCAGAGAATGTTAATCTTCCTCCAGAATGACTCACCACACCTTTAAACAAGGACTTAGACAGTCAGGACAGTGGCAGAAGAACAGCAAAACTCACATTCAACAACGTCAACATGTGCAGCTGAAGCAGGCCTTCAACAAGAAAGACCCACAGCTCGAGTCTGGCCCTTAGAATAATCCCCTCTAGTCCTTCACATGTTTTTATACTTAAATATACAATTAGAGATGAAAGTATGCATAATAAAGGAATTATTTGGTGCTTCTGAGGAACCAAAATGGGAATACTTTTCTCTGTAAGATGCAGTCAGTCAATACCAAGCAGCATCCACGCTTCATTTTGGTTTCCTTTGACCCAAACACGCTCTGGAATCACAAAGCTTTCTTCCAAACAGTCACTCCAGGTCAGCGGCCTTTATAGGATCTGTGCTGAGCCTGATTTCATTAGAACAAATATCACTTTCATATGATGAAAGAGTGTTGTAGCTGCTGGTTTTGATATACAAAATGACTTTTTTTAAAAGTTGTTTGAGATAAAGTGCTTACATGTAAAACTGTGGTCAAGTTCGCTCACTGAGGAGAATGAATCTTATTTTAAGACTGAATAAAGGTTCAAATCACCTGTTCCAAATGAAAAATCTGCACTTTGCACCAAACTTTTCTGGTCCTAAATATGATATTAAACTTTAACCCTTGACTGGCTTTTGACTGGCCGCCAGTCTCAGGTGTGTTTAACAGGGGTTATAATGAGAGGAGATGAGTTCTTCCCGTCTTGGACGAGGCAGGGGCTGAAGATCGGGTACAGACTCTCGTTGAAGGTATCGACGAAGGTGTAGAGATGCAGGCGTGCCTTCGCGTCATAGAAAGAAATCTGTCCTCCTTCATAATCCAGGAAGATTCCCACTTTGCTGGGTTGGGACTGCAGCATTAGAGGCAGGCGGGATGAAGCCAAAACCTTCACCTCCCCGTTCTTCAGCCACAGGCACCAGTACCCCCCCTCAGGACTCAGCTTGATCTCACCCTTGCGGCGGGCTGAGGTACTGGCCACGCCGAGCGTCCAGGCCGTCTTGCGCCCCACGTCTACCTCCCAGTAGTGCCGCCCAGAGCTGAGACCCTCGCGGCCCAGGACGAAGAGGGCTGGGCTGAAGCGCTTCGGACCCTCTGTGTGGGAGGCCTTACGCTCTTCATATTTCACCTGGCGGCCATCCTCGGACACCACCAGGTTCCTCTGGGCCGTGGCAGGGTCCAGAATCACCTCACCTAGACAGGACAGAGAAGAAGAGCTTATTCTTCACTTGCACCACAATGTGAAAACACATGAAAAAGTCCTACTTTAAAATGTCTTCTTGAGTAAAAGTGCAGAAGTATATTCAGCAAAATGCATCAAAACTAAAAGTACTCTTGAATAAATGGCCCCTCTGAGTTTTCACCCTTTCACTGAGCTTTAATTCACCTTTTTGTCACTGTTCTGTTAGTTTTGTTTAAGTTAAAGCTTAATTAAGTTTATTTGTGCATGGAGTTTGGTGGCCTCACCTACACCCTAGCATTGCTTTGCTTTGCACAACTCTAACCTGACGGCCACAATAACTGCAGACACCTGTGCAGGTGTGCAGGGCTTTTAGTCCATAATAATCTTTCATATTTGATCATAGTTTTGCATGTACTTGAAAAACTTTAAACTTTAAAATCGATTTAGTGGAGTAAAAAGTTCAGTATTTCCATCTGTCATGGTAAGAGTAAAGTTGCATTAACTGAAATTACTCAAGTTAAGTGCAAGTACCTCAATATTGCACTCAAGTACAGTTTCTTGAGTAAATGGACGCTGCGAAGGTGTAACTTTACACTCATGAACTCGCTGCATGACCCTGAGTGAGCTCTGAAGAGGTGGGGCCATCGTGTGGACAATATGGAGACCTGAACATCACGTTATGGTTTCATAAACTCCTCCCTTTTTTCCTAACATCTCTTATAAGAAGAATCAGGACTTTCTGCCCCAAACAAGTGGAAGCCTACAGATCAACAGATCTGACAATTTAACGTCTTACTCACTTGAATAGTTCTGAACCTTCCGGAGCTCTGAGAGAGAGAGAGAGCAAAACACAGACAGAAAGAGAGAGAGCGAGTCAGCAAATCATCCAGCTAAAGAGTCAAAGTCAAAGCAGATGGCACGTGTGGGTGGTAAACATGCAGCTCTAATCCAGAGCTGTAAACGCTCAAACCATGTGCCACCGTCACTCTGCAGCCTCTCCACCGATTCCAAGTGGAAGAGCTGTGGCATCAACACCATCTCCAGCTGTCCGACCATCTTGCATGTGTGGACGTGTGAGTGTGTCGGGGCGGTTGGTGCAACGATGAGTCACTTTTCTATTTCGAAGTGCTCGTACAGTGACCTACATACCCCTGATTTGGATTTTGCACAGGAAGCGTAGTACAGGGGAGGGTTTCACTGCAACTTCACACAGATCAGCCACACAGACACCCTGCACAGTGCGCTGTGTGTAGTAGTTGTGTAGTAGGTTCTTAAGTGGTAGGGACTCCAAAAAGCACCAGCAGTTATTATATAAGGATGCAGCACGTTAGAAATAATGAATTCATAAAGTTCTGTTGATCATATGTTCTAAAAATTAGCATGGATCTAAAATAATAGGAACACCCAACAATCCAGTACAACAGCCTTTCAGTAGATTCATGTGAAGCTTGTGATGTTTAATAGATGTTAAGTTAATGTTTCATTCACCTTTTTAAAGCCATTTATGGCTTTGCAGTATTGTTCAATGTGTCTACATTGTTACAAGGTGTTTCTTTTATTTTGTCCAGCCCTGTGTATCAGTAACACAAATGGGCCTGCTTCCCTGGTGGCATAGTGTGTGCATGTTGTCGATATGTTGCAGATAAATTCTCGTTTATTTACTTATTTTCTTTCTCGACACGGTGAATCTAAAATGCATCTTTGGCAAATCGCCTTGTTTTATCATAACGGAGCGAGAAATTAACTTCGCCCGGTCGCCCTCACCTTTGCCGTACAGCCTTTTAAGCTCCTCCTGGAACTTGTCGATGAGGCTGCTGACGGAGGAGCGGATGGTTCCCAGGTAGATGTCGGTGCTGATGCTGACCGCCGACCAATCAGCGGGCTCGGGTGCGGGCGGCAGCGTCGTCAGATTCTGCAGGAAACAGAAGAGCAAGGTTGTGCAAGGTGAGATTAAATTAAAACGTAATGGGGCCTCAGGGGAAATAAAGTCTTTGCAGTGAAAAGAAAACAGTGTGACGCAGATGTGGAGAAATTCTCACTATGCTCAGCGCTGTCTTGTTGATTTAAATGGGTTTAAGGTGAAAAAAGTCTGGAAAGTGTGTAGATCTGGTTCTATAAATCTAAGTCTAGTAATGCAGAGCACTGCACATTATCACTCTGACAGAAAAACCACAGAGCAGTCAGTGCAGGATATTGTCCAGAAGAAGAAATTCATATCAGCGGACTTACAGATTACACTGTGTTTGGGTATGTCTTCGCTCCTCCTCATCCTCTCTGGATGAGATTCTAAATGAGCGACTTCAAAGACGACTTTCGCGAGAGGAAGTCAACATTTTATCTACGTAAACAGAGAAATGCACAAGGGGGAACTTCCACAGCAGCTGGCTCTGCTCATAGAGGCTTTTGATGTTGTGTCGCAGATCTTATGGAGACAACAGCTGGTGCAACCACAGAGGTCCACCTGATAATTGGCTGTGTGGATATCGCCCAGATAAATTATGATGAGATGGCTTTAAAAATACACTGTTCCAGCCTTCTTCTGTCACATTAGTCTTTTAAAATTGACATCTCTCACATTGCCATGAGTCTAAGTAAGCTTACGCTGCTGTTTTGAAGGTTTTAGCCTTTTAACTAATTAGCTTCCTTGCTGTGTCCTAAATGCATATTAAGTGTGCTTTGTGTATGTAGGCTACATGCTGGATCATGACTAATGAAGTTGTACTTGAAATGCCAGCATGCATTTTTAAAATTACAGTCGGAGTGTGGTCTCGGTGTGAAATATTGATCAGCAGCAATGAAAGAATCGGAAGAGCTACGCCCAAAGCTGGGTGAAAATGGGACATTGTGGAGGGTGGTGCAACAGCAACAGCATATTCTGCCAGTTGATCCCCTTAAGTCTCAAACTCTGGACCTTTAATCATATCCCATATAGCTTCTCAAGAGGTCAGCCCCCAACATGGCCGCCGCCGTCATGTCACTGGAAGCCTTTCACTACCTGCAGGAAGACCACTCTGTCCTGGGTGTGGGCGTAGGCCTCCAGCTCGTTGCTCCTCCTCCTCAGCTGGCTGAGTTCGTTCTCCAGACCTCGGGCCAGCTCCTGCGCGTGACGCTCGGCCTCGCGCTGCCTCGTGGCGATCACCTCCACCAGCTCCGCCTGGCTCTGCTCCACCATGCGCTGCAGCTCAGCGTAAACCTGCCAGCTGTCCTCCAGCTCCTTCTGAGCGCTGGCCTGCGACGGAGGAGACATGAGGTGGAGGCGAATGTGAGCATGTGCAGCATGGATGTCGAAAAAAAAAGGATGGGGGGGGTTCCAGTCTGCACGATTACTTCATGACTGGTAGAGACCAAACATCGAGGTCAGACTGGGAGTAAGTTACAGCAAAGTCAGTGAAACCAGTTTCATAATGTTGTCTGTGGCTCTGAAGGAGCTTTCTATTGTGAGAAAATAACCCAGATGACATCACTGTGATGTCATCAGGGTTATCCCAGCATGAGATTGGAGACTACGACGTAAAGCCTGCATTACAAGTCTGACAACAAGGGCATCCGTCAGGCTAATGAAAAGATCTATACTGCAGACTAAAGAATATTTCATCGTCTGCTGTCTAAGCTTTGACCTTTAGTCAGATTCTAAATTCATACGATGTCGTTTTTATCTACTCTGTTATTTTGCTCTTTTTTAAAATTATACGTATATGTGCCTTTATATATTACCTCGTGTCTGTTTCACAGCTTGGCTCAGTGCCTTCTTGTCCTCCGTACATTGTAAAGCAACGTGTTGTTGAGGGTGTGAAACAAATAAACGCGCCTTGCTTTAAAGCGTCTGTGGACTACAATGTCTGACAAATTAGCCTGTTTCTGTTTTATCCTTTGTTTCCTGTCTGCTGCTGCTCGTACAACTGGATTAACAGGTTATGTCTTCCTGCAGCAAAGCGAAGGAAACTACCGAGCTTTCGATTTCAAATTTTCCCATAGGTTTCAACATTAATCTGCAGTCTACTGTAATTCAGGTATATGAAGAGGTTCATGATATTTGATATGCATGGTATTTATTTAGCTCCCTCCTGTGCATGATTCCTCAAAACAATCCAATGATGCATCCTCGTCTTTATCTATCAGTCGAACACACACGCGCCAACATGCAGTTGTGTGTTTATACTGTACACACACACACACACACACACACACACACACACACACACACACACACACACACACACACAGATGTGAACATCCTGATATTCAACTAAATCCTCATTGTGTTTATAAAAGTATGAAAATGTCACCGAGCAGGAAGCTAAATGAGCTGCACTGAACCCGGGACGGTTGGCTGAGAAAGAAATGCAGTTAGTTTCATAAGGGTGAAAGACATCAGCAGTATGTTGATCATGTGTTATTTAATACAGTTTCATTTTAGCCTGATGGCATTTAATCTCTGGGGTTTGAAACACTCATATTACTCACTGGATTATTACAGAAAACCGCTCAAAACCTCATTAGCATTTCAGTCGTTTTACAGCTATGGTTACAATCCTTTAATCTATCTGAACAAAAGCAGAAAATCATGTTTTTAATTCTCATCTTTAAGTTTTACTGCCGTGAGGCTGCAGTTAAACACAGGGTGTGAGAAACTAAAGGTAAAGCTTCCTGCTGGTCACACCGGTTGGGCCACCACAGACGTGGATACGAGCGTATTTACTTAAGAGAAAACAAACTGCATGAGCAGGCCGCCTTCGTCACTGCCACAGAGCACGAGAGGTATGACAGAGATGATGTGCGACAGATTCCCTAACAAAGCAAAGGTGAATCTTGCTTTTATTTTGAAATGTCAATTTCACGCCCATCATTGAAATATGCATCAAGCTCTTGATTTGCTGCCAGAGGAAAGATGAATTAGCTCATGTTCATGTATTACAGCCATATACCTCAGTGCATTTAATAAGACGTTAAGCTTTGTTTTTTTAGCGCTACACATTTCAATCCACAGTGTTTTAGGATTAATTATTCTCATCTGAAATAAAGTTCCTCTTGTTCAGTTTTCTAATTATGAGTTAATGTCACGAGAACAACTCTGATGATGTTTTGTTTACGATTCGCCGTGTTTTTATCCTCTTCCTTATGCACTCTGGAGAGATGGTGTGTGTTAAGAGGCTTATCCTGTAAACAATATATTTGTCCAATTTTAAATAGGAAGCCTTGTTTGTTCCTTGAAACTATTTGCGTGGGTTTGTTCAAACAGGGGCTGCAGGCAGGGTGAAAAAAAGCTGCTCCTCGCACTGCTTTTATGCTTTAAAGAGCTGAAAATGACACCAAAACTTTCAAACAAGCAGTGTTTTGTCACACATTCAGTGTTCAGACTCACAGGCGAGAGCTTGGTTCCTAACTATTCTTCTACCAGACGTCGGCCGACTCACCTTGATGACCTTGATGGATTGTTTGATCTCCTCCAGTTTCTTGGCTCTCTCCTTGATCAGGTGTTTGAGCTCTGACCTCTTCTTACCCAGATTGCTCTGTGAGAAGAAAATCAGTATCGTGGCTCACCGAGATCAAGCTCAGCACAGCTTTGTACCGTGAAAATCACATGAAAGTCCTCGTAACTGTCAGTGAGGCCTTCATCAGCTGCTTTTCATGCAAGAGAACAATCTGAGGCTGTTCACATACAGAGGACAAACAGCTACATGTAAAAGGTGTGAAGGTTTTAAAGCTGAGTCCATCAATCAGTCAGAAAACTAGCTGAGAAAATTAGCTTGTAGCGGCACATTACTGGACGAACAGCAGCAACGGCTCACCATCTTCTTCTTCCACTCGTGGTCGATGGAGACGGTGTCGTGGGACTTGTGCGTGGCCTCGGCGCAGGCAGCGCAGATGCAGACGTGGTCCGTGCGGCAGTAGACGTCCAGGAGACGTTCGTGCTTCTTACAGATCTTGTCCTCCAGGTGGAAAGTGGGTTCGATCAGGCGATGAGATATCAGAGACTTCACCTGCGTGGAGAAAGACGGCCGTTGACGTGAACGGGCAAATGTAGGAGCAGCGAACTCGGGACTGTGGTTTGGAAAGCTCGCCTTGTGATAATTGTACAGAAGACGAAAAACTGACCTTTTTATGGTGTCTGAGGTGGGTCTCACAGAATGATCCCGGACAGTTCACACAAGACTTGAGTGCCTTTAACTTCCTCCCAATGCAGGCATCACAGGGAACCTCCCCAGGCCGGGCGAACTCCCCGGTGTCGGGCCCCTGAGAGCCCGGGTGGGCTGCATCTGAGCTCAGATTCAGCGTGGATCCCCGTGAGGCCCCCTCAGCCCCTCCGGCCAGCACCAGGCCCTGGAACTGGGTGGAGATTTCCGCCAGGACCCTGTTGACGCTCATCTCGGGTTTTTTAGAGTAGCTCTTCTTGCACATGGGGCAGACGAACTTCTTGCTGTGGTTCCAGTAGCCCTGCAGGCAGGCCTTGCAGAAGCTGTGGCCGCAGGGGGTGGAGACAGGCTCCACGAACACCTCCAGACAGATGGAGCAGCTGAACTGCTCTTCAGAGAGGACTCGGCCTCCCGGAGAGCTCATGTTGCCTTGAAGAAAGAGGGAGGATGATGATACAGATTAGATGCACAAGCCTTTAGGTATGTTTCTACACAAGAGAAACTGCATATCACATCAACACACACTCAGTGTAGACTGCTGGATTTGCTTCCAGCATGTTTTGCCATCCATCCAAGAGGGTCGTTCACACCTTCATGTTAAGAGTCACTAAGATCACACAGCAGTGATGTCACAGTCATGAGACGTGAACTGAAGTGTGAACTGCTGTGAAACTGCCTTCAGGACAGCAGTTTCACTTGCAGATTTAAAAAAAACACACATTTTTTCCCATCCATCCCACTCTCCTTCAAATGTGGACCTTCTTGCTCGTCATACTACGTCACCTGACTTCCTCCTTTGCTCCTGTCATAATTACTGGGGCCACTGGAGATTGCAGCCTAACAACAATCGTAAATATGTGTTGTAATAACCTGCTTGCACAGACGACTTAAACGGCCATTTTTGGCTGACCACAGCAGTGACGTGTGTCCCTTAAAACCAGATAAATCAGCACACTCTTTATACACCCTCCACAGATGGCTAGACATTTAACTGAGAAATATTTATTTGCGTGACTAAATTTAACACTCTTCATGTTACAGAGAGACGTGGGCTGAGGATTTATGGTGTCTGTGTTGCCCTCAGTCTTGACTACAGGGCCAAAGGTCAGTATGTGCACAGGTATAATCTGGTATTGTTCCTCTGGAGCTTCATCATAAAGAGTCACAGAGGAGAAAAAAAAGGGTGATAAGTGTTTCATAGCATGACTGGAAAAAAATCTGACGACCTGTGAAATCCTCAAAATGTAGATGTAACTCCATTTTTGGTCAATCATGAGGCTCAAAATGTCTCACAGGTGACCTATCAAAACATCAGCAGGCACGTGGGAGGAAATGTTGGGAGCTCAGGGCAGGGATCTAATGAGGAGAGTAAAGAGACGGTGACTAATACTCAGAGCTGATAAGTGTGAGTGTGAACAAACAGAAAGAGAGCAACAACGCCACACATCTCAACAGAAGCGGGAAGATTCGCTACAAGACGATAACAATAACAGCTTTTTCACCCCAAATTTCCTAGAAGTTTTCTGACATTCAGCGCCAGAGAACGCGAAGCCTTCACACGCAAGCAGGAAGTGAGTTTAAGTGTGTCATTGTGTCCAGTGATTGTTGAGAAGTTATCTGAGGAATGCAGAAACTCAGGACCTTCTACCTCACAGCAGCTGCTTCAGGTTTAAAAGAAAACACACTTTGGAAATTTACTCTGAGCCAGCTCCAACCAACCGACAGCCACTGCTGCTGGCATTTCTTAATTAAGCCTCAATATCACGTCATTATTTTAAATCAAATTGATGTAACAGAATCAGTGGTTATTATTTTTTTCTTATCATGTAAGAGCTGCTGAGAACTGAGTTAGACTGAAACATGTCAGCCGGAGCAGCATCATGTCAGGACTTTAAGGTTGATTCACAAATATCAGCTTATCAGTATCAAACAAACAGCTGCCCTCAGCTTTAAGTTTCTATTAGTAAACGACACTCAAGGAGGTTTTCTCTCTGTAAAGAAGCATGATCATTTTACACTGTTTGAACACAAGATCTACAGAAACCTGTACTTAACAGCTTCATAATGTCCTACAGTCGACAGAAGAGGCAATAAAAAAGCACATAAGATAAAGGAGGACTTACTCTGCATGTTTCTCTCTGACGTGAAGCAGCGCAGTCCTTCACTTCATGCACTTTGCTGTGAATCCAAGCTCACAGGTGCTTCCTGAAACCTGAAGTGGCCCTCCCACTCTCAGTGCGACACACCCAGGCCTCCACACATGCCCTCCCGCGCTATCACGCTCTGATTTCTACAGCTCTGCGGCATAGTTATGCAAAAGCGCAGGACGGGCTGTGAGTGAGCAGTTTACACCCTGTGTCATTCTGAAAGGTAACAGTTGCTACACAATCCTCTCACCTCAGAAAGTCTCATAAACAGGTTTATGAGATCATAAACTGTGACTGTGGAAGAAGAAAAAAATCTGATTGAGAGCCGACATCAGTCACTTAAGCATTATCTTGGAAAATCCATGAATTTCAAAGTTCATTTTCTTTCAATGTTTTAAATAGGCTAAAAGCATGAAAAATATCTATATCTAATCAGTATTGATACATCAGATCAATGGAATCCATGCAACACGAAAAACGCTATAAATCAGTGAACTGATGTCACGAAAAGGCAAATAAACTGAAACTATACAAGGAAATGCACAAACATACACAATGAACGTGCAAAAACAATGACAAAAATATCCAAAATGACAATAAGTAAAAACAAATTTCCATTTCGGTGAGCTTTAGCAGTCATTATTGCAGTGACTTTCTTTGCTGTAGCCTCAACCCTCCTCATTTATTTCAGCTTGTACTGATCAATTTAATGGAAAGCAGAAAAGTCAGGTCATACAGCGATTTTAAGTTTCATTTTTCCTTTAAGACAAAATAAGACACACACAAAGACAGGAAATATATTACTGTTGATGTTTATTTCAGGGGGAATCTGTTGGGATCATGTTTCTAATTGCTAAAAAACAACCTCAAAATCACCTCAGATCCATTACATTACATCAGTGCATCTGGGCGTGTTGCACAAGCATGGCCGCCACCATCATCTTGACCATATTACAGCTAGAACAATGTTTACAAATGTCAAACATATCCACAAATTGAAAGATATGCAAGTATATAATTATTCTGCAATCCTATCATAAAGCATGCAATTACTTGCTTTTGCAAGTATTTCTGATGAATGTGATTTCTGCACTTTTGGCCTTTGCTTCGGGTCACAAACCTAGACCAGTTTTCCTTGTCTGATCTCCGGGATCATAATTTTCAGAGGAGCTACCTCCTTCTTTTCTGTCGCCAAACACGGATCAAATATGGGGTAGACCTGGTCTGTGAAGTTGCACTCTGTGAAGGTGAAGATGTGAGTCTTGGCCTCCACATTGATGAACAATACCTGCCTCTCCTCGTAATCCACAAACACCCCCACCCTCTGGGGAGGAGGAGACAGCATGAAAGGGAATGGATTTCGCGTGCATGCGAAGTACTGCCCTCCATCCCTGTGACCTACAGTCCACAGGCCGTTCTCCGGGGAGGGGGTTATCTGCTCCTTCCTCTTCAAAGTGCCGGATGCTACTCCCAGCAGCCAGTTGGATTTGTCCTTCACGCCGACCTCCCAGTAGTGCCTGCCTGTGGTCAGACCCCGTGTAGCAACAGCGAAAGTGTTTTCGGTGAACCTCGTTGGGCTGGTTGGCACTTTCTGCTTCTTTGGAGACTGTCTGACCTCTTTTCCATCTGCAGAGACAGTGAGCCAGGGCCCCGCAGTGTCGGGGTCAATGGCGATGTCCTCTGTCAGAACAGACGGGATGTAAGAATTAAATATGTTGATGTCTTTCGACACATCATCCAACTTCAAATATGAAAAGTGACAAACCTGCAAATTTCTGCGCTTTCTTTAGGTCTGTGGGGGAAGACAGAACATAATCAGTGATGTGATAAATGATGCTTTTGATGTGACCAATGATAGATGACAGAGAAAAATAGGTCAATTTATCAAATCTCCTGTTGTGGTCAACTCATCGTTAGTGACAACACGGTTTATCACTCTTTCTTTATTGTTTTCGTCAAATAACCTTCCACTTAGTTTAATCCCAGCAAAAAATGTGCAGAATGCTAATGAGGCTTACCGTTGGCTGCCTGGTGTCTAATTTCCAGGTTGATGAACTCTTTTGCTTTGACCAAAGATGTCCGCACGTAACCCAGGAAATCCACTTCATTAACAGGGATGCTCGGCCAGTCCAGAGTCGATGGTAGCACATTGGCTCGGTCGATCGCCTGTTGAATTGACGTTGTCGCTGGCTGTTAGCTTGCAGTTGTGGAACTTATCATACTTGTGTGCCAACATGCCAAACATGAGCACATTTCTGTTGTTAATGTTAGCATGCTAATGTGTAAAGTTAATTTAATGATGAGCCAGTAAAGCTGTGGGCCATAAAACCAAAACAAAGACCTGCAAGATGCTAAAATGCTACATAGAGCTGAAAGGAACTGCAGATTCAGGTAATAATTTTATGTTATTTCCTTAATAAAACCAACCCCTCAATCTATTGCAGCAACGTATTTATGAATTTGGACTAAATAAATGAAACTGACTTCATTTGCTTTCAGCTGCTACCATGGCTGTAGACCTTTATTGCATCAATGGTATAGATGTTTCCTCTCATTTAGAGCCCAGAAGAGATACAACCAGTCATCTTCTGTCCTTAGCATACTGTACACAGCAAGATAAGATTATTCCAGCACCGACCTGCAGGAGTGTGATGTGGTCTTTGATAAGTGAGAGCTGCTGGAGTTCAACATTCTTCCTCTCCAAGTCATCAATTTCCTGCTTCAGCTCCTCGATGAGCTCTTCAAACCTCTTCTGTTCGTCGTCACTTCTCGCCTTAATCTCCTCCATAAGCTCTTGGTGGGTCTTCCTCATTAACTCTATAATAGACACAAACACCTGGATGCTTTCGTCCACTGCGTTCCGTTCATTCTTCTGAAAGTTGAGCAAATAAAATATGTCGTCATTAAAAGCTCGTACCCTGTGTGTCAGCAGCAGACATGAATGGTTATGCTGTGCTAACCCTAACCCTAACCTTCACCCAAACCTAACTCTAAGTGTGGGATTTATTCATTTGTTCTTGATAACATACATGAACTTATTTCAGCTCTGACATTGTCCATGCGCCATAGTGGAAAAAGAAAAACAGCATGCACCATTGCTATTTTTCTTGTCATACAGGTTGGAAACAATCCTTCACACACTTTAATACTGATAATGGAGCCTAATCTTTATCTGAAACTGTGCAGAAATACCTGGTGTGAACAGAAACGAAGCTGAGCGGCATTCGAATGTTGATTTACAATCTGAATGTGAAGCTTATGAATTGAATGGAGCTTCAAACTAGATACAAACAACACTGTAATGTTTGTTATGTGGTAAATGCTGCTTTATTGTAAGTAATTTCAGCCAAATAAAACACCTCTGCTGTCAAACACCATGTTGTTTTTAACAGTTCTTCTGCTCCACGTTCAGTCAGACAGAAGCTGTGTGGCTGTAAATGCTTGTTTCTTTGTGCAGTTCTCAGGTTTACAGAGTGGGGGCTTAATTAAGGCACACTAATGCAGTACAGGTGTGCACTGTGCATGAGTTCAGGCAGGTGTGAAGAGCTGGAGCTGTTCTGTCACCTTGGTTTGTTTGCGGGCGCGGTGGATTTCTTCCATCCTGTTTTGCCGATCCTGAATCATCAGACGCACTTCTCTCTCTCGCCTCTTTACCTGAATCTGGGAGGGGATTGAAAGCATCAGCTGTGGTGAAAATACAGAGTAAAGTTTTCATTCCTACAAACACAATCACAGCATGTTGTCATGCACTTTGTTTCACTATTGAAGTAACTGCTGTCAATGTCTTCATACTTTTCATCATCTGTCAATCTTTCTCTGCAATAAGCAAGAAGCTAAACTTCTGCTTCTTTAACTATAAAAACATCCAGCAATCCATCTGATTTCCTGCCCCACTGGTTCGTATTGTACAACGTAAAATGAATTTTAGAGGCCATCAGCCATCCTGAATTTTGCCCTGACCATGCAAATGTCCACACTGACGTCATGTAGTTTAAACACTATATACACAGCGTAGAGCTCTGAATCCTGTATCAGCCCGTATATCTGCATTGAATAATAATATTTTGTTCTGCGTAAAAGACAAAAGCAGCAAAATGAAAATACTAAAAACTGAATTTTACCATTTTTTGCTGTGATGCGACCTCTACCGTCACCACTTTGTGCCGGCTGTGGTCTGTCTCTGCACAAATCTGACAGATGAACTTTTCCTCCGTCTTACAGAACAGCTCCAGGATCTTCTCGTGCTTCTTGCATATCCTTTCCTCCAGGCTCTCGACCGGTTCGATCAGCTTATGTCTGCTCAGGGCCGCCGCTGTCTTGTGATGCTGCAGGTGTCTCTCGCAGTAAGACGCCATGCACACCAGGCAGGACTTGACGGCCTTCAGCCTCACGCCTGTGCAGACGTCACACGGCACATCGCTGGCTTTGGCCTGGCAGGCTTCATTGATGCTCTTTGTGTTTCTGACGTGATTGACAACATCTCGGAAGGAGACGTTGATCCGGAGATCAGGTCTCTGGTAGAACGTCTCATTGCACAGGGGACAGCAGTACACCTCTGCGCTGTCCCAGTAATTTTCAATGCAGAGCTTGCAGAAGTTGTGTCCACACGGGGTCGAGACCGGATCGGTGTAAAGCTCCAAACACACAGAGCAATGAAGGCGTTGCTCATCCAGTGCGTCTGCCATGTCCGAAGGTCTAACGGAAGTGAAACCAATCAGAACAATAGCAAGGAACAGAAAACTAATGACTGATTAATGATGTAATGGGTGAAATCCAACTCCACCCATATCGAACAGGTTTGATGGAATGTGAGATTCACAATCCGCTTCCAAAACGAGGCTATAAATAAAAGTAAGCAAATCATAAATGTTGTTTTTTGGTAGTTTGAGGAAATGACTTGGGCGAGTCTACACAAGATTGATCGATAAAAAAGATTAAATCACTTCGCTAGTTTTCAGGTTTAAATGCCCTTCAGCACATTTTGAATTATTAAACTCATTAGAAACAGATTATTCAGGGTTTTAGCTTGAGCTCGAGTGCAGATTTATCCAAAATGAGCCAAGTTTTTATGTCATTTTCTACGTACAGAGCCATAAAATGATTCATCATAGCTGAAGGTAGTCTGAATTGTTTATCATAGTAGCAAGAAAACAGAGTAAGAACTCCCCAAAAATACAGTACCCATATCTATTACCGTATGTATAAGCCCACAACACATAGAAAATAAGAAATCAAGACATACCTGTGTGTTTCTTGACCGTTCGCTCAGGTGTGACAGGTATTAGGTAAGATCTCTCTTCCTGTTTGTAGCCGCTGGAATCTGTGATCGCTCTATCCTCTTATTTATGTTTGCACGTGAAGCAGTAACACATTTTACTCCTCCTGCAAACGTAACTGCTGGGAAGCTTTGTACTTCCCCAGGTGCTCGTGTTGCCAGGTTTCCACAGATGCTTTCTCTTTTGTTTTGGAACGACAAAAGACGATCTCAAAGCCGCTGTGCATTAGTGAGTCACGTTAATGTTGATAGATGTGATTATTTATATGAATTTGTCTCAGTGGGCTTCACAGACTGTACAAGGTGGCCTGTGAGACCTTTCTTAAACCCCCAAAACTGAACATAAAACAACCTGTAATAGGAAACAAGTCGGCATGTCTCAACAAGCATATTACACGCTGACTCTAAGCAGACTTTAGTGTATAGTTTCATACAAAAAAACTCAAATCAGACCAAAAAAATTGATTTTTGAGGGTGTGCGCATTCTTTTTGTATGCTAACTGCTTAAACAGTATGGCAGTTATGTAATATGAATATGTATGCAGCAGAATGAGCATGTGGTGCTTTTAGCTAAAGTCTAACGTCATTGCCATTCAGCATGTTAGCATGCTGTTAGCGTTTGTTTAACGAGTGTAAGGTAAAGTGTACTATGTTCACGCTCTTATTTTAACTTGTTAGCATAAGAATGTTAAATGCTAAGTACAGCTGATGTTGACAGGATCCTGAGGCACAAGGAAAGAACGGGTTAGATAGAAAACCAGAATATCAACTGCTCGAAATATAAACAGAGTTGACCTGAAGTCTAACTACCACTCTGGTAAAAACAGTGATTCAGCAGCGAGTGGGGGTTGAGGCAGGGCTGAAACGATGCCGGGCTGATGAGCTGTTGGACAGCAGGTGGGCAGCTTCAGCAGGTGTGCGTCATCAGCAGGGATCAGGAGCTGGGCATGAGAGAGGGATTTCCACACTCACACACACACACATCAGATGTACACAGGGATTTTTCCAAATGCAGCTTTTCTGTGAGTTTTGGCCTTTCGCCGCACAGTTTTAGGTCACTGAAAATCAGATTTGTGTCACATGACAAAATTCACTGCAGTTCATGCAACGAGGGGCATGAATGTCAAAATGTCATGGCAATCCACCCAAAAGTTGTTGACATCCCAAGAGAAAAGCAGCTAGTATGTGTTTTTATGATAACATTTTTGTTTGTTTGTTTGTTAAATCATCAATTTAAATCATATTAGTTGATTACATTTTGAATCTTTATTGTATTCCCCTTTAAATATTAAAGTTTTCAGTTTAATGCACGGCAGCACTGAATGTGTTAGAAGCTGCGATCCTTCATCTCCACCACTAGTGGGCGGCGTTGAGCTAGCACTGAGGGAACACCAGCTTTCTGCCAGCAGACACTTCACATTCATGCATGTTCTACCCTATAGCTGATGCTGTCGCGCATGGCAAGTTGTCAGCACGACAATAGGACAGGCCTAAATTCTCCTAAACATCCTAAAGAAATCAATGTCGGGGTAAAAGATGCTGCGCCTTCCAAACACTGTACAATCAATACTGTGAGCTGCTTTCCCATCAGAAAACATGACAATGCACTCAGCGTCATTTCACAGAACATTCTTCCATTTCTGGGCTACAACTTTGAATGATGACCCTCAAACCCGCCACCCGCCGAGCCCTCAGAAAGATTGATTTCTTGGCTCTGCAGCATATTGACGGCACTGATGTCAATGAGACCTTAAAGAGGGGGGTTCTGTTCTAAAAATGACCACATCTCCAGGTCTCTGAGATGTTATTGATCCTTCTCACTTCCTCCAAATGTCACTGCGTCTCTATTTATCTGTTGCATATTATTGATTATCTTATATGTCTTCATTTTCCTCAGTTTCTATTGAGTCACCACCTGAGCTTGGGTTGTTATGGTCTTATTCCATCAGCTTTAGTTGGAAACTTATAGTTGAAACTTATTATTACTATATTTATTACTGCTGCACAACTGTGTGCTTTTGTGCGCTGGAGCATTGCTGTGTGTTTGTGTGTGCACGTGGGCATGCATCTGTGCGTGCATGCTATAATATTCAGCGTAGCCCCCACAGCAAACCCACTGCAGAGATTGTGTCGCATGATGTTCTGGAGCCACAGTTTCTTGGAGAGGGGGATTCTGCTTTCTCTCCCTGTCGCAGTGTCAGTCAAGGTAAATGTATTCCTCCTTCCCCCTTTCCTCCCCCTTTTCTCTTCCTCTCCTCTCTCCGTCCACTGGCAGCTCGAGCTCTCCAGCTGTTCTTTGTATCCATCCATCTTTCATCTTTTGCACTCATCCGGCTGTCTTTTCTGACTCCCCCCTTTGTTCCTTCTCTCTCTGGTTTATTTTCCGTAGCCCAATCCAAAGGTTCTCTTTCAGGTTTATAAATAGAAGCTATACCCTTCTCCTTTGCTGTCTCTCTGCTTCTTATTCTCTCCATTGCTTCCTGTTTTTTCTCTCCTTGTCTGCAACCCGAGTCTCGGCTGGAAGCTACACTGCACTGTTTTCCCTGTGTTGAACCCTCCTCTCTTTTCTGCACATCTCTCACTCTAAACTCCCTCGTGCTGCACCCCCGTCTCTCTCTTTCGTGTCACATTTTGAGGAACTCTGACAGAACCCTGCGAACACACACAGGTCTTTCTGAGGAAAATGTAGCTTTAGGTTGCCCACTCGCTTGTCGCTCTGCTGGAACAACAGTTAGCTCGCTCTCCTCATACTTTCTCGCATCTCTGCATGTTGCTTCCTCTCCGGCTCACCTCTCCTGTGCCATCTTCCTCCGGACGCTCTCTGGTTTCTTAGAGAGGGTATCGCTGCTCTCACCTCCTTCGGGGGATACAGTAGCGCTGGTGAGCATTATTGATAGTCGGAGCGGATAGTGTCACACTCTCTATGTTACTGATAACCTCGCAGTGCCCCGGCAACCGGAGGACAAAACCCACAGCTGAAATGACTCCTCCTGGATCTGATCATGTGGTATTTCTCAGTGGGGTAATCGTGTTGCATTAGCACCTCTAATAACACCCTGAGACGATATTAATCCCAGTTGGGGTATTCTCCTTGGACTTTTTCGGGGAGGTGAGATCAGTAGCTCAGAGGCCGATACTGAGCGTCTTCCTTAAGGGCACTAAAGCAGAGCAGGTGTCCATGCCTGCAACTTTGAAGCGGTTTCCGGACCTTTAACTAACCCTGCTGCAGCTGAATGGTTACGTAAGAGCACTGGTGCAGACTGATTGATTGATTGTTCCAGAGGAGTGTTGTGGCACAGCTGATTTGTCAGTGGCATGACATGTAAATTATAGCAGCGCCAAACTGATCCGACCATGAGGTGCTCCATTAGCTCACGCCAAATGAAAATCAGCGCACTCATTAACTCTTTCATGCAGAGTCAGGAGTCGATCATGAATTTAACAAATGCATGAATTCAGGTCAGTCAGACCAACATACAAACCCAAGATGCACTTTGCGTTTTTTAGCTTCTTTTAGCTGAAAAACACTTTAATCCTGAAAATGGATGGTGCTTAATGTCACTTTGTCCACAAATCAACTGAATGGAAATAGAAACTACAAAGTTGTTTCAGCACGTTTCGCACAAACCCCACAAAATATATTGCAGGTGTATTTATGTTGGCGAATTCATGCTAGGTGGATCTTCCCAAGCTTCCAAGACTTAAAATTCTGACTTCAGTGACTTCACTTTTCTATGTTGTAGGTCAGCGTTTCCCATGCATGTGCAGTGGATTGCAGCATTAATGGTAGTTAGCATGCTAACATGTTACAAAAAAATATTTTTGTGCATTCTGATGTTAGCATTTAGCTCAAAGCTATTGCTTTGAAGTACAGCTCTGGCTGCAGACTCTAAAGTCTTGTTTCGTAAAATATGAATTAATTACCTATCAAAGTGATGAAATGCTACAGAGCCTTGTCTGATGTTGACCCATCGACGACACGAAGCAGCAGCGTGAAGCTCCGAGAAGAAAGATAATGAGTGCAAGATTGGGGGAGTCTGAGCAGAGTAATGAAAGCATACATTTCCAAGTCACCTTTCAACAGCACCATTAAATCATCTGCATGAGTTCTGCTTCTGTCGATTTTGCTGTTAGTCATCACTTTGATGTTTTATACGGGGCCAAAAAAGTAATAAATAAGACTCAGTGAAGACTGCAGTTTCTTATATGCTCCCCTGCTTTTAATTTGTATTCCAAACACTGTTTCTTTAAATGTTAAAATTCATCTCCTCTTTTGCAGGAGAGGAGTTTCCCAGGGAAGACATCCATACTCATCAGCAGTCTCTGCCTCGTAGAGCCTGTCGAAGCGTGCTTGAATGAATGTATGCAGCTGCATTAATGTGGAACGAGAGCAATGCTGAGAAAACCATCCCGGCGGTTCATAGAAGCACAGCGTCTGCTTCAGAAATAAACCTATTTTCAGAGCGAGAAGCCGTTTTATCGTCCCCGTCATTCAGACACAAATGTGTGGCTGTAACGTGCCTTCAGTCCCAGAAGCTCCACCGCGCAGGGGCATGCGGCTGAGGACAAGCTACAACACTGCAGTGCTTCATTCACATGCAGCGCTCAGTTTGTGGGCTGCTCTGCTCTCTCAGCTTCTGCCTGTTGCTGCATGTTGTGTGCGTGTGTGTGTGTCTATATACACCCTGTCCCTGAATGGGGGAAGTGTCCTCCAGTGAATTCTTTCACTGTAATATCTGTATCACACCCGTGTCAGGTAATGCCTTTTCATGCCTCACAGTGGCCGTTTGTTGCTCTGATGACTCGTGTGTTCTTTCAGTGTAATTGAGACGTGAAAGCTTGTGCGTTCGGGCCAACGTCGGATTTTCCTCAAACCGTGTTGACAGTTGCAGTTGACAGCGGCATTATCTCCTCTCCTTTCAGATGTGATCTGATCTAATCTGATACTGTCTGATCTGATCTTGTCTCTCCTCATCTTGTGTAATTTGAATTATTCTGCGCATATGTCTCAATGAAGACAGTGAAACGCCACAGAAGACGAATGGCATGTCTAATCGTGGTGTGATCGTATGAGACATTTTGAGGCTGAAGCTCGTGTGGTTCAGCAAACATGCGAAATCCCATCCTTAAATTATGGACTCCCAGAATTCAGCAGCAGGATTTTCTTATATTTCATCTTAAACAGAAGAGCAGATCAGGGTGAAGGCGGCCAAAAGCCGACGGATCTCTGTTTTCTTTTCATTACGCTTCATCTGAGCATCTTATCCAAACACAGCTCCTCAAACGTATTTCCTCAGTGTGTGTGAAGCATAAACAAAGCAGGCTGACCTCTGACCTCCTCCAGTATGTCCTCACATAAAACATCCTGCATGTATTGATCAAACATGGATTTCTCTCAGAACCATTGTCTGGTTGCTTTTAGCCCTCTCAGCTCAAGTTTTCTGTGTTTTACTCACGTTGTCAGCCACGCTCCGAAAAGGAATCAGATAATTGCCCTGAAATATTCATTGAAAACCACCGCAGGCGTCGCAGTCTCTGCTTTCAGATCGACTTTACCTTTGAGCATTGCCTCTGTGAAACTTTATTGATCCTTCACTGGGAAATTGATCTACAAGCCTGCAAATTGATCCTCCAAAGGAAATTACAATAAAGAATCAATAGGACACAGACGCCACCACAGAAGAGAGAAAATGAATCCAACACGGTGGATTTGAGGCGTCTGCTCACAATCAATTAAAAGTTAATTCCGCATTCTGTATATATGTCTGATTATTTCTGATGGACGTTAGTTGTTGCACAATGCCTTTATTTCCATTATTTTATTGTAAATGTGCTGCTAATGTCTTCATGTCCAAGACTAATTTCCTAATCTTCAGCGTTGAATCTTGAATCAAAGTCCAAGAAAAAAGGGAGTTCAGCCTGAAGTCTGGCGGATAAATATGCTGAAGTTGATCATTGTTGGACGGAAAGAATAAAATCATACTCATCTGCCTCTTTTTGACCTTAATAACTCTCTCTGTGTCTCTCTCTTTGGATATATTTTGATGTTATTGTGTGATGAAGTGCTATCAGTTACTTCTTTCATTACTTTTTCCTCCATTAATCGCTGTAATAATCACCACACAAACATATGAGCTTATCACTGCATATATCCCTTTAATGGTGAACTCTAAACTCGAGTCGGTCGAGACATTTTGAGTTGTGCTACCTCTGTTTGGCCACCAAAACAGGGCACGCTGCAGCTTCATAAGTTTTATTATATTATTTATCAAACTGTATGTCATTGTATTAAAATAATATATCACAGTCACAACTGTCATGTTGTCAATCCAGGTTGTTATTGCTAATATTGGTAATAGTTACTCAACACACCCAATTTAAGCACAATAACACTTGTGGACATTAAGTTACACTGAATACTCTGTTTTCTTGTGTTTGATCAGTTAGTAATGGGTTGTAGAAAACCACAACGAGAGGATCCATCACCCCAAAAAACTGTTGTGCTGCTGCAAAAAAGCACATTTAATCAGGTCTTATTCAGGTCTTACAGAGAACACTGCACATAAATGAGTTTTTGTTAGTTTTAAATGACCAGAAGTGACTTTTTATGACTTCAGAGAGTTTATTTTGAGATGTGTAATATTAATAAAAGTGATTTATTTCACTTAAACGTGCACAAATATATGTCTGTGTGGGAGCACGGAAGCATGCACGGCCTCCCTGACCCCTGTGGTGTGTCACATGCTTCCATGTGTGCCAAAGACAAAGCGTCCCATTTAGCCCGTGCATAATTGACTGCTCCACATTCCTAAATTCCAACGCTGTAATGAAGAAGCCATGTTCTGTGGTGTCATCCACGAGCCTGTTTGAACTGGAACAGCACCCAGAGGGGACTGGATTGAAACCAGCTCCTGTGGGGACCCTCATAGCAAGCGTCCCCTGAAGGGTCCAGGCCGGAAGGATATTCTTTAAGATATTGGAATAACTTCAGGAGCTCTACATTCAGTTTAACATGTGACACAAAACTGAAAACAGCGAGGCATCTGCGGTTCAAAGCAATATGCAGCAAATTTTATTAAGTGCAGAAAACACAGTACAGGGAGGGTTCTTGTGCATTCTCACCTTAGCCACCATTTCTGAAAGTCCAACAACACATCATAGATTGAAATGTCAAAACACACAGAGGGAATTTATAGCCTAAAACATACAAACATGGATTTCACATGCCTTCACGACTAAACAAGTTCAGAGGAGTTCACAACAACGTGGGCATCCACAGAAATGACAGAAACATGATTTAATCAACCAGCAATAAATAAAGCGTCAGGGTAGGAGAAGAGATGAGGCCATAATAACATTGGTGGGTCATGGGATGGGGCCCGGTAGAGCTTCCTGATTGGCAGATGCCTCCCTGAAAGGACAGTGGTCACTGATTGGCCACGCTGTGAAGGGTAAGCCCACACCTTAACGCCACATTGCGAATCACCTTCAACACAAACTACAAACCTACTTCACAGGCTTTCTGTTTGTAGCGTGGTCACCACAGCGGGACGCACCGGATTTCTTCTTCTGGGTCGCTTGACTGCGTCTTTACAGCGCTACAGACGACATAACAGAAGGGATGCACAAGGAAGGATTATCTAAATATACATGTTTTTGTTCTCTAAAGTATGGCTTTGATGTCGTTTCTCGGCTGTAAAGCTGTGCCCAAATATCCACCGTTGGCGTACCGCACCAATTACTTTTCTCCGTCAAGTACATTATATTCTCGTCAAGCATAATAAGAAGTGGATATAGATAAACATATACAAGCAGAGGAGAATATTAAGTTAGCAAGCATGGATTTGGGGAGACACTGCACAGACGCTGTAGTGTATAAATGGTATGTACAAAAACCCTGGCCGCTGTTTGCCAAGCTCTTGTCTGCCGTGACGTCAAGAGGTTTTTAAGGAGGATGTGGGGACTTCACTTAAGCCATCTTGGACAAACTATACGCGGCTTTGCTCCATTCATGATCACAGCAGTGAGACGAGCTCTTTATTCCACCCATCCTTTGCACTCGCACACAGCGACCGTGCTGTGCTCGCCGAACCCCCCGTTCGGCTGCCTTCGGGGGCAAAGTGAAATGAGGTCAGGCGAACAAAGCAAAGCGAAAACATCGACAAAGAAAGAAAGGCAGAAATAAAGAAAGACCAGCGTGCTTCTATGCTGTAGTGTGGTGCAGTAGATTACAAGAGAAGGGGGGCTACATGTCTAAAATTAGCTCAAACTCCGGATTAAATATCGGAAAAATAAGAGATCAGGATGTGATATGACGCCTTGACAGCCTAACCTGGAACATCTTGCACATCTGGATCAACATGCTAAAGTAGCAGCATCTGTCATGTGATAAGTGTAGCTATGTTAGCAAAGTGCATCCACACAAATGGCTTATCAGCAGTTAATTAGCTGTTTCGGAGAAGCGGTCATTGGATCGGTAAAGGTTTTGGCTGTCCTGATATCGCAAAGAAAAAAGTGATATCCCTGCTTGGTAGTAGTAAAGTGTCACAAATGGACAGGATTAGGTTTAAAGAGTGTTTTAGATTTGACTACAAGCAAACTCATGACTGACTGTAGGCAAGTGTGACTGCGATGGCTTTATCAGCTTTCCTCTAGAGGCTGAATTTGTATCAAACTCCTTTCTCGCCCTCCTGGAGTGAGCAAAGGTGACTTCTACAGCTGAGGCTTGTAACTTCCACTAATCCTGAGCAAATACAAGGAAGGGAGGAAAATCTCGTCCGATGCCATGACAGACACACTCCTGCGAGGATCGAACCTGTGACCTTTCAGCTGCGGGTCACCTTTATCTAACCGCCTGGGTGATCTCACGGCCTCAAATCCAAAGGCTTATCACAAGTCACATTTCACATTGAAATGACCAGCATGGCGCGACTTCCTTGAGTTGTGGCTGTTGCCAAGCAGCACTGAGCTTCTTTAGCCTCTGACAGGTAGCTATTTACAGCCTCCAGATGCAGACTCTGTTTTCAATTACACGGATCTGCCTCCCGAACACGTCCTACAATGACACTTCATTCTTTTTTTCTATGCAGCACATGCAAGTCATAGCATTGATTTGCACTGACTGCGCTCTATAACCTTTACAATGATGCTAAATGTGCAGCTTTTAAATTTTGGGGGGCCAATCAGATTTCAGTGGTGGTACTTTGAGGACATCTGATGATTAAAGGCCCTGAAAACGTGGCTTCAAACCTTATTATTTCACAATAATACTATATATTTATGACTAAACATGCAGCAATCAAAGTTTAAATAAAGTATTGTAAGGTATTATTTAACTGTTTATTGCAAATGTCTTTTTACTACAGTGTTCTTCTTCTAATATTTCTCCGCACAGGCACCTACGAAACTGATTGATGGAATGCAGGTTGATTGACAAGCGTAACTGTGTTTTCCCACATTGCTCTGCAGTGTTTTCCTTATTTTCTACAGACACAGTATATGCTGTCCAAATTCAGAGTATGCACTACCTGCAGACAGGTGTGTAACATTCAAACACTGCTTACTTTAAGTGTGAGCGGTGTTGGAACAGCTGGATGTACAGTAAAGGGGGCAGGTGCAGGTGCATAAAGGAGGTTGAATCTCAGCGGTGTCCGGTAAGCTTATCGGAGCTGTTTTCTAAGCTCAAGCACAAATGTGTCCACACTGGATAGACCCACACAGACTTAATATTTTACGTATTATACAGCTATGCTTTTCTAGACGTGGCTCTTCATTCAAAACGCCTGCCAAGTCAAATCCACCTAAAGCCGTATTACTAAGTGTACGTCAGGTGATTATTCAAAAGCCATGTCAAATCCAGTTACGGGTGAAAAAGGGGTTTGATATCAAGCTCAGGTGAAGTCATCAACAAATCTCCTCTACACTGTGAAGGAAGGAGGGAACAGTCGGACGATGACGGAAGAGCGAGCGAGCGGGTGGGCGGCGATGGCGGCTGGCTTGTGCTGGTTGCGCGTTTTGGAAACGACTTCCTGTCCTCGAAATAGAAAAGAGGTTACATTCCAATAATAATTCCAGTAATTAGTGAGATTATTATTAAAGCGATGGAGAGTAAGTCTGGCTTTTTAGAAGCAGTTTGTGCTACATACATTGAGGGGGAAGGGGGGGCATGGATGAAGCAGTGTGTGTGTGTGTGTGTGTGTGTGTGTGTGTGTGTGTGTGTGTGTAGGCTACGTGTATATTGATCATTCATTGAACAGTGTGCTTCATATCTGATTCTGCAGGTTCGAGTGGAACAAGAAGTTGAATTTTCTTTCTCTCAGTCAGTGTCTTTCTTTCCGTCTCTGTCCAACAGCTGCAGCGTCTCTCTTCTCCTTCTGTCTCTCTGATCTAAAGGTGACAGGGCTCAGGTTCACGGCTGGCATCTGCTCCGAATCATTATCAAGTGTTTATTTAAGGATGCGGAGGCTTGAGTTACCTACTGGGGCACTGAGTAACCCAACACCGAGCATGTTTGAGAGCTCTCAGCCACAGACAGACACTGCGTAAATGTTGTAATTGTGACTTAAGGCAGAGAAGCAATATGATGCCAGTTGTACAGACGAGCAAACGTCATGTCACTGGCTTCAGGCCTGGTTTCCGGGCTGCTGGAGTTCAAAACTATTCCTGGTTGTGTAAAGACAGTAGAAAGGTGCTGAGCTGAGGCCGTATGTTGTGGCATGATAACAATACACACTGTAGTCAGTTTCTATTCTCTTTCATATTTAATCACTTTTGTGTTAAAAGCCACTTGCAGAATGCAGAATTTGTATATTTTTTGTGTCAAAATGCCTTATTTATGAGGAGGGACCATCCTTATTACAGTGTGTCCCCTGACTAGCTTTTTCCAGAGCATTAGTGAGTGGATTTTGCTCAGTTAGCTCAGTTCTCATACGCCATATGTCACTACGTCAATGAGAGCTGAGCAAACTCCATCAGCTGAGGATTATGAGATGTGGTCGAAAGTCTAAAGTCCAGAATTAACTGGATGGCAATGACAACACTACTGGCCAGAAACAACAAAAAGCCAACCACAACAAAGTCATGGAGCTAACTTTAGCTTGCTACAGCTGAGGAGCCAGTGACAGATGTCGGGTCACCCACAAAAATGCAGTGTCAGCAGGTAATACTGGGCTGTTCGCAGTATCAGAGCAGTCTGTGAAACAAAATGTAATCTATACATTCGTGAACTTGCACACAATTTTTTCCATTTTCTTCGTGACACTCGGTACGGTTTTTAAAGTAATAAGGACGAATGTAGTATAAAGAGCGGCATGGACGGAGGGACAAACACAGGAGCCTGTGGTTTGATTCCCATGTGAAGCCAATAGTCAGTGCTGATTGTTTTAGGAAAGCTATTTTAGTCCAACCCATGAACTTTTCCTAAACCCTATGATTTCCGCATTGATGTCGATGGATGAGGAACTCTTCAGGATGCTCATCAAGTATGATGTAGCTATTGAGGTCCTTGGGGTGCGGAGTCTTTGGCACTGGGATTGGGGTAGGCCATTGGACAGACAGTACAGTGGATGTATGGGGTGGCATTGAGCTGAATGTTGGAGGAAGTGGGTGCAGGTGAAGAGGGGGCAACAGATGGGTAGACGTCTGCTAAAATCTCTTGAACACTGATCCCCCATCCTGCTTCTGTAGGTGTTTTTCCCTCTCTGATCCTCCTCCTCAGTTCCCTCTGCACGTTCTTCAGCTCCTCTTAAAACATTTTCCTCCAGCAGAGCCTTTACATCCGGAGTAATCCAGGGTTTGTCGTTGGAAAAACACCGTACAGTCCTGGTGGGTACGACATTCTCCACACAGAAGTTAATACAATTTGTTGTACAGTGGGTGAGACTGTCAATGTCCTCACCATGAGCATCACAAAGTACTTCCCACACAGTTGTACCAAAAGAGTCCTTCAAAGCCTCCTCAGCCTCATTGGACCATTTTCACTGTGTGAGTGACAGCTGGCTGCCTGGGTGTAAGAGGTTTGTACACAGGCAGGAGGTGCACCAGGTTGTGATCAGATCTTCTCAGGGGAGGTGATGAGTCATACGCCTCCCTGGTGTTGGCATAAAATAGATCCAATATTCTCTTTACAGAGGGGGGGCTTTACACTGCTATCACTATAGCATGCAGATGAGAACATTGATGGACGTGGTGCAGGCGTCCAGCTGAAAAATATTAGTTTAAAAGTCGTCCTGAGTGTCACGAAAACAAAAGGACAATTCAGGTCCATGTACGTGGATCCTTTTGATTACATCTTGTGACTGTTTCACAAACTGCTCTGACTGTGTTGGCCAAATGACTGACTGATGGGGGACCGTTACAAGATGCAGACGCTCGAGACACGGAAACACCTGATGATCACTAATGTGTCGGTCAACGCGTGAGAGAGGCGCCAACGACTACTTTCAGTCACATATCGATCCTGCCTACAGCCAACTGCCTCTGACCGAGCGAGTTAGCAGCCAGTTTCCATGACCACCACCTCCGTCACCTGTGAGATCAGACTGGCAAAGGCAATCCAATATCTGGTCTACACGGGAGGAGATTTTACACCTGAGACAGTTACTCGGTGTTATTTTCATCCTTGCAGAGAGAGAGAGAGAGAGACAGAGAATGAAAGAAAGCTTGTGACGGCAAAGGATGCAGAAAGAAAAGAACCTGGAAACTAGAGAGTGTGCTTCTCTTCTTTTTGTGCGTTGCTGTTTCATCAACGTTGAAGGACGTGTGCTTGTTCTGTCAGTCAGCAGAGACGAGCGTTCAGCTGATTTTAAGCACAGCTTCTGTCTGTTTGTGTGCTGGGCTTGTGTTGCATCTGCAGGACTAGCAAGGACGAGGGGTGCATGTTCGGGAGCATCGAGGGACACACGGGTGACATGTAGGGAGGAAGTTTGCAAAGGTTAATTTGGTGATGGGAGATTACAGTATTTCATCATGCTAGATTATAATTCCAAATTTTTCCCATATTTTCCCTCTTTCTTCGCCCTTACAACTTCCTCATCCTCGGTATCAGTCGATCTCTCATGCAAAAAGGCGTTTCATGACATTTTGCATAATATGACATTAAATCCTGAACAATTGAAACCCCTGCTCCGTCAGCCCCCAAACCACTCATCTCAATCATTTACTGTATTTCTGTACATCTGCGGAAAGGTTTTTTTTTTTGTTTGTTTTTTTTTTTTTCTCATCTCATTTTCTTTCATTATCAGTCACTCTACTTCTTTTTCTTCTGGAAACGTCTGAACTGGTTCTGGATGGCGAGCGCTGCCTTCTCCGTCTCCGGCGCCTCCAGGTCAATGTCGATCTCCTCCTCCTGTTCCTGAGGCTTGGCTGCCGATGCTTTCTCTGGAGGGGGGGGGGGGGGGGGGGGGGAACAGAGGTTAATACACAGCAGAGTGGACAGGAAGTTGATCGATCTGTCGATTTTTCAGTTTATTAGCAGTATTTCAATCAATTTTCTTCTTGGCTTAAACTAGCATGTTATTGTACAAGAAGTAACTTTCAGCACTCTTTCCAAAACATCCCATCTCCGATTTTGAGAAGGAAAAATGACGACAAAGACAAAAATAAAATAGAGGTGATAAAAGCTACAGAACATAAATGTACCCAACTGACAGTAACGAGTCAGTGTTTGATGGTGCTTTAAAAACCACACGGCATGCTGGTCTAATCTGCAGTGACTGTGCAAAGCGTCGTGTGGATGAACAAACAGCACTTCCGTGCAGCCATGCAGAACGATCTCTTACAATCTTGAGTTTATTAAAGACAAAGGAACCTTGGTTGTTATTTGAGAACCAAAGATGTCACTGTTAATTTCCAGTTATGAGGAACAGCTCATTCTCCGTACAAAAAATAGACCATAGAAAACGTTCAGTCAGCTAAAAATGTCGAGACCCTTAAGACGGCTTTGTCAATAAACAGACTAGGATTCAGCAGCCCTCATGTGAAACATCTACATCTCTCAAGAGGTAAAATGCTTGAGACTGATGGGAAATGTGAAGAAAGTAACAGACTATTAATTGATTTGTTTTTAAGAATGAAATTCAGTTAATAAATTCAGTTACTTCAGTTAGGTACTTGATTAACGCATAAAGATGCATGTTGAGCGTCTGTATCTGAATCCTGCATATAAATAACACTTTTATGAAGAAATAGATATTTTATTTTATTTGACTTCACAAAACACTGAAAAGGACTTACACTTCAGTCAAACAATCCACTTTTCTTTAATTTATGTATAAGTTAATTTACGCAACGTCCTCAACATGTCTCGTACATACGTAACATAACTAACGCGGTTATTTTAACCCAATCCCGGATCTTTCCCTACATCTAACCAAGTAGCTTCGGTGCCTGAATCTAACCAAACTAGGAGCGTCACCTGAAATGCTTCTCAGCAACCTTTCTCTTGAGAGTCTCTTGCTAACGTAATGAGAACGTTTTCTTTTCTTTTCCCCTTATGAGGCAAAACTTGGCGCTGACACGGTGGATTTATTGAACACTTTGGCACGATACCAGGCTGCATGGGCAATAGTATGATTCAGAGCACTACGATTAGCCTCGGGGTTTCTCCATTTCCACTGTGCATGTACGTTAGCTACAAGGCACTGTGGTCATTACAGCAGGTGAATCTTGCCTTAGGGCCAGAATGGAAAACCTTAATGCGTAAGACATTTCAGGCAAAAGAGAGAACAGGTGACAAGAAGGAAGGTAGAGGGAAAGGTTGTAGTTCATGTTAGAGGGGAAAGCACTGAGAGCCAGTGATGTTGTTTCATGAAATACTGAAAATGCAAGATGTGTGGAGGGAGACAAAAGCTGTGCATTCACAACGTCATTGGACCGGCTGATCCAGACCGGTGGTGCATTGATAGATGGTAAATTCTGCAGTGCTGGAATTGGTTATTGATGAGCAGTGTTGCACAAGTTAAGCTGCAGCCAACTTTTCCTGTCTGACACACTGTGATTCCTGCCAAAAGACTGCCTCGTCTAAGTTGCTTAGCTCATGGAAAATCAGTGGTCTGACCTCTGTAAAGCAGAATGTCAGGTTTCTTGTATTGTGGAGGCTCAAAGAGGGAGTGAAAAAGGCAGAGATAAACAGGAAAAAAAAGGACTGAGGAAGAGAGACACAAGCCTTTCAGAGACTTTTGCCACTTGAAGACTTGATATCTCTGATCCCCCTGCATCTCCAGAGTGACTCCACAACAACTGCCTTTAGCTTTCCTTATGGAATAATGCACTCACCATCAAAAGCAAGACCTTTTTGCATGATTTAATTATGAAGCCAGTAGTTTTAAAAACTTCTTGGGGCTTTCCCTAAAAAACCTGCCAATGCCGATGACTCAACTGCGGGCATAATGTGAGTTTGAGAGAGGAGTACAAATAAAGCCTGAAGACTCCCCGAACTTCACTGGAAACTCTTTCAAGGAAAGTTGTTGATGTCTGCTAAAAACTTTCCTCAGCTCTTAACAAACAAAGCTATAGAAAAGCTCGGCAGCAGTGATATTGTTGACATTGTTCTCCAAATTTTGCAGCACTTTTCCTCTGCTCAGAGACGTACAGCAGCAAGCTGGGAATCATCGTGGAGGTGGTGAATAAAAATGAGACATACCTTTGTCAGCTGCAGTCGTCTGGCTGCTGTTAGCAGAGTTAGTGGATGCCACCTGTAGAGAATAAAGAACAGCACTTAAACCAACATGCACTGCAGCTGCACACTTTATACTGTCACACAACTTCCTGCAAAGAAACTTCATGAGTAACAGACATTTGCATTTGAGATATTTAGTGTATATGCACGTGTACAAAGACACACACAATTAGCGCAACATATGCATAACAACTGCTCCATCAAGCACTTCCTGATTGGCAAATTAAAGTGTTTTCAGTCATAATTGAATCATCCAAGTGTCACGATTGTATTAATAAACACAGTAGCTCCCACACACACTGTGGATAAATCTGCGCTCGGGTCTGTTTCAGCTTTCTGCCAAACGCTGCAGCTTGAGAGTTTCATATTTTGCTGAGACACGCTTCCTGGCAGACTGGATGAGAGGCAGAAGACAGTATGGTGTCTTCTTGGAAGGGATCAAATGACTGCGAGGGACTCAAAACGACACATTCGCTGCTGAATGAGTGCGAGTGGAAGCCAGGTTCTGCTACATCTTGTCACATGCCAAATGTGCCTGGCGTTTACCTTCAGAGAGGGAAAACAGAGCAAAGCAGGGGGAGGCTGCGGCTAACATCTCCACCATCTCCAGATGACGACTGATCTCATTTTCTCATCTTTCATCTTTTTGTCGGTGCCTGTTTTTCTGTCTCACTGAAATAACATTTGGTTTTTTTCCACCATCTGTCTCACTTCTTCTTCAGGATCTCTCTGTTTCTCTCTTAGCTAGTTATCCTCTATTTGCGTAAATTCTTTTCTCAGCTCTCATTTTTTTCCTCTTACCACTGTTCACATTTTTACTGTAACAGTTTAAGACTTAAACACATAGTATCTAGTTTCTGCTGCGAGAACAATGAAAACAAAAGGCATAGTTTTCATATTTTGACATATTTCAACAACATTTCTGATCTCTTAACGCTACATTTATGAATATTTCTATACGAGCAATGAGAGACATGATTATGTGTTGGCTGTTGTCTCTCTTGACCTTGTTTGCAGAGGCTGGCAGGCAGGGTGGGAGGGGTCATCAGTCTGATGAGACACACCTGAGCCAGGTGTAAAGTCAGGGATATAGAGGAGACCTGAGCACAGGTTGAGGAAGCTCTTTCCCTGCACACATGCTCTCTTTGTTTGTGTGATTTCTTACAACCAACCTGCTTACAGCACACAGAAAATCTTCTATTTTAGCATCTTTCAGCTCATTGTTTTGGTTTCAACAGCCTACAACTTTACTGTCTCACAGCTCTAATCAATACTGATAAACCCACTGAACTCTAACTGCCCAGCACCAAACGAGACAGAAAGATTTAGCTAGCAGACATAATGGAGCATTTAGCAGCTAAAGAGCTACGTATTTCCATCAGAAGTTGGGGCAGAGAAGATCGGAGCTAAAATTAGAGTCGATGATGATAATGATGATGCTTTGTGTCTGTTGGATGTGAACATAGGCAGCTGTTTGAAGACATTAGCCACAGGTTTCATGTCTCTGTGTTGTGTTTACATCTTGTTCTGCTGCCCGTGAGTGGCCCAAAAGTGCAATCAGTATCTTACATTTCCATTCATTGTCAACATTTGTGCCCTGTGACGGTTTTAGTTCTGCGCCTACATAAAGGTTAACGTTCTCACCTTTTTATTGTCACCTGACTGTAGGTGCTGCTTTTCCACTGGGTCATTGCACTGTGTAATTTGTCTTGTGTCATGAGGTGCAATAAGAAATGACTTCCTGTTGTTGAGTAGAGACTGTGAACTTGTTTTTCTCCCTCCCTCCCTCCCTCCCTCCCTCTCTGTCACTTTTTCCTTTACGCTAATTTCCCTTGCAAAAAATGCTATTTTTACCTCAGACCTCCATTAGCTGTCATACTTCTAACAGCTTCTCCCTCTTGCATCTCCTATATTTTTTCTGCTTCAGTCCTTTCAAGCTTTACTTGCCATTTTGCCACCACACTATTAGTGTTACTCTTGCAGACATGTGAGTCAGCGATACAGGAGAGAGTGAAGAAATCTGACAGAGAGGGACACGGACATGGGGGGGAAAGAGATTTAGACAGATTCTGCGATTATGCAATATCGTGTCAGATGGAGGGAAAGGAAAGGAGAGAAGTCTGCGCATGTCCAAGTGTGTGTTTGCATGCGTATTAATGTGTGACTTTAAGGGTGTGTATGTGCATCTATCCCTGCTTAACTCTGTCCTTATTGCACTTTATGATCCATGTAGCAAATGGCCCATGCATAACACAATCTCCAGCAGAGCATGAATGAGTTGGTGAAGAGAGGCCTGTCACTCCAGCCCTGCCAATAACTCTGCAAGAGACTGTGCGTGTGTGTATGTGCACCTATGTCTTCAAGCATGCATGAGTGCATGTGTGTTGTGATGTGTGTGGGAGTATTTTCTGCGCCCATACAGTCTGTGAGCGTGATGTGTGTGATTTGCGTGTGTGCGTGTGCACACGTGCAAAACAAACCCAACGGGTCGACAGCCAATCCGGGGGGCCCACGTTCAAAGCCAGACATGGAAGAAATCTAATGTTCAGTGAGTGCAAGTGTGTCCTACAGTATGTGAAGAGAAAGGCTGCGGGTGAGAGGCATAGAGAGAGAGTGGGAGACAGAAAGAGAGAGAGAGGGGAAGGCAAAGAAGAGAGAAGAAATTCAAATGACAGGCAAGGAGGCTGAGGTAGAGGAGGGGGGTTACAGGACAAGTTGGGAAGAAAACAAATACATATAAAGAGTGAATGTGCCTGAACAACGTTGGCTATAATTTACAAGTCATAAGAGCTCAATTTCAAGTGTCTCAATAAGCTGTAGGTTGCTATAATAGACCATTTTCACAGCAGATATTCTGGCCTGCCATGGCACGAAACACAGAGATGTTGCTAATAACATTAAGCTCTGTTCAAGTGCCCAAGCACTGTGTTAGCATGCACAGTGAAGAGGACCATGAAACCAAAGCAGCTAATGTTATTTAAATCTGCGCTTTCTTTAGTACTGTGACCTGTCAAAAGGTCTAAAAACACCAAGGACAGCTGTCATTAAAAAATGTAGGCTACAAAGCTCTAGCTAATTCACGTAATTTCTGCGAGATTGCCAAACAAAAAAAGGAAATGTGTCTGTTGTCTAGGTAATATGCTCTCCTCATACCAGTGTTTTGACTAAAGGTGGTTTTGGTTACAGAGAAACACCCATTTTTATATTATTGATGTTTGAACGAGTGAAAAAGTCTCCTCGCGTCAACTTCAGACAGCTAGTGATTAGCTAGCTAGTTGTCGAGTGTAAATGACAGGCAGCTTAACAACATAGTTGTTGGAATCTCCTGTTAAAATTAGCAAATTATATTATAATTTAAGGCTAAAAGTATCATTTGACACTTCAGCACTAATTTTTAATAATTATTTAATTGTTGTAGTTGTAGCTGATTGTCCCGTCTGCCTGCGATGCTATTACGCTAGCTTAAACAGCTACACAGTAAGGTCGTCAACAGCAGCGTTGGGCGTCCTCAGTCAGAACATGTCTATTTGTCGGACATGACTCGTGAAGTCCCAGTTTCTGTTTTTTTTCCTAATTTTTCGAATTTGTTCACCCAGACTGTTGTAAGGTAGTTGCTAGCTATGAGCCAGGCAAACGTAAATTAGCCAAAAACCAAAGGACTCCCAGCTACAGTTAAAAGCTGCTGACCTGGCAAGGCAACATTTTACAGAAGAGACTAATTCAAAACCTCATATATGGCTGGACTGATAGTCAATGTGCTCCTGAGGACATAATTGAGGACTATTTGCACCCATCCCTTTTGACAAAGCATTAACCATTGGTGTACTGCAGCTAAGATTTAAATCTCTGTTAGATTTTCAACCTCAAATTATTCAGCTCCACCTGAGGGAGAGAAAGTTACTGCACCACTGCGGTCATGCCGAAAACCTCAAGGCAACAGAACACAAGCAAGAAAATGAGCAGCAAAGGTGCAACAGAAAGAGAGGCAGTGAGAACAAGGGGATAAAAAAAACAAAAAAAAGAGAAGTGGTGAGGTAGAAAGACTGCAGAGATATGAGTGAGGGCGTCTGCAGCGAGAGGGTGAAACACTGCAGAGAGGCAGAGGTAGGCTGTATGTTCAGCATTAGCACACATCACACGGTGAGACGTGCAGAAGCTTTCAGGGAAGAAGAAAACTGGCTTTTTACCCAGAAAGGAGCCCTTCTCAACAGTGAGTCTGATAAGCCGAGTGAGAGACGGGCTGAATTTGGCCTTGACAAACACGAGGATAAAAAAAACATCACAGGAGACGTGTGGGAGAAAACGGGGAGACAGTATGACAAACACAAATACAGACGGGTGACATATTGAAGAAAACATCTGTATAAATGAGTGGAGACACACAACAAATACTGATGCCTCCATTCAGGGAGCAAAGGTCCATGAATTGTCTGAGTATGAACTTTTTTGAATTAAATCAAAGCGACTGAGCCAGTTAATTTGTGTCTCTTCTTTTTTCTTTCTCTGTCAAAGTCTGTTTCTGGTAGCAGATGAAAAATAGCATCAAGAAAGCTCATTTGAAGAGAACCTGGGAAAGAAATTCAAATTGCTGAAACCTGATTATGCGGCTCACAATTAAAGCTTAACATAATGCACCTTAAAGGGCCACCAGAATAAGTCTTTCATGTGGATGGAAGGCTTCATTTCCTTCCCAATACTAGACATATCTGTATGTGTGCAACTGGCGACTGGCGACACCATTACATGTTAAAGACTACTGCATAAAGTGGGATGATTGGACGGCAGATGAGCATCGTCTGACCTGAGATCTGACCTTGACTTAACCTCTAGCATCTTTGCTGCAAGTCTTTGTAACTTAAGAAAACATGTTGCTTTCAGAGTTCAGTCCCTGTTCTTCCTGCTGCACCTTTCCTTCCATGAACCTTACTGTGCTTGCTATTGCAGGTATTCTACCAGCACTTTTAATGCCTTCAATTGTCTAACTGTTTTATTGTGTTTACTTTTTACGTTTTTTATCCTTCCGTGCTGCAAAAATAACTTCCTCTTCGGGGGGACAAGAAGCATCTGACGTGAACCGAACCGTTCGTTTGAGTTATTGTCGTCTTTAGGAGATAACATATTTTTAAATACCCTCAGACATCGAAATAGAAAACCTTTTGCAGCAGTCTTATGAAGTATCGGCCAGCATCCACACTGAGCCAATCATGTTATTTTTTTTAATGCTAGCCTTGCAGATACATCAGCATTTTCTGTTGATCATCAGTTAATCTTAATGAAACACCCACGATCAGCAGATTTGGTCATGGAGGTGGGTTGAATTCAGCTGGTGCTTTCAGATATAGCTCAACATCAATGAAGTGAGCACACATGTTCCTGCCGTTGACCAATCAGTAGTCATTATTAGCCATCACACCATCAAATTTCATACGTATTTCGTATCCATTTTGCCACAAGCAAAACTAGCCGCAACAAACGATTGCTACTTCAAAAGCTGCAAGCTTTCAGTTTCCAACACAACCTCATGCTACACAGCCATAAAGTTTTTAATTACTATTCAACATCTTAAGACAGTTAATTGGACAACTTTAAACATGGAAGACTTAACATCTCAAAACAGACATGTTTTCATCCAAACATATCATAAATTTTAGCAGAAAATCGGCAAAAGAAAATGCAAATTCATGCATTGTTTCAAAATGCCATTATGCAAATATTAGGAGTTGCTTAGTGAAGATGAGCAGAAGGTGGCGCTAACGCTCCAGTCAGGTTCCATTGTACTGGAAGCTTCAGCGGACGAAGTCAGGTACTTCATGTTTGTCATTATTTATCCACTATGTCTGTTTCTATTGCACTTTGTCATATTTTGTTTTTATCACGTTTCCCGCCTCCGTCAAGCGTTAAAACTTTCTTGCGACATTTTTTTTTTTTGACCCGCTTGTCTTTCCAGTCAGTGCTCGATTGATGGTGGCAGTCGGTTCGCTTCCCTTTTAAAACACAAACCAAACCTCTGTGGGCTTAAAGAAACTGCCGTGAAAGGTCGTCGGCCCGGTGCCTCGGACCTGCTGGGAAATTCTGCTCAAAAATAACATGTAAGAGTCGCTTTCCCCCCCTAGTTTTGAAGGGCACTTAACCCCCTTCTGCTCCAGTGAAGCTGCCCGGTGATCGACAGAAGATTAATGTGACTGTGCAGAGCAGCTTCCTGTGCCAAACTGTTAATGTGAAGTAGAGCTCATTCGCTTCGAACTCAGCACTCGCCGAGATGTTTCTGCTTCTAATAGCGCCATAAATGAGCTTTCTGAAGTCGATGAAATGAAGTTAAAAAATTGACCTCTGAACCTGATATCCTTATACAATTACCCTCGTATCATATGTCCATCCTTTTGTCCCCCTCCTACTCGTCTCCTTTCCACTCTCTCCCTCTTAATCACAAATGACAAGCTGGGTTTAACCCCCCCTTGAGATACGTTCTTATCACCCCCCCGAGGGAGGGAGGGAGGGAGGTTGGGTAAGGATGGGAGACAGAGACAGATTGCAGCATTTAACAGCCTGCCCTGGGGAGCTGCTGAAGGTGATAGAGAGAGAGAAAGACACATATGGAGGAAGAGGGAGGCAAGATAGAGAGAAAGAGACATGCATTGTAGCAAGAGGGTGATAAAAAAAAAAGCTTGCACACTGGCCCAGTGAGAAAGATTGGAAGGTACACGCTCTATTCAGAAAAGACTCGCTGGCATAAATGGAGTCCAGATGGACGCACACGTACTGTACACACACATAAAGAAGAAAGAAGCGCATGCACCTCCTCCTCCCTCCTCCTGCAGACCCTCTCCTCCTCTCACACGACGCCATGCACTTCATTTACAGCGAGGTTTTCCTCTGGGGGATACACCTCTCCGAGCTGTTTTCCTCACACTTCTGTCACATTTCTTTATTCGTTCCTAGCTGGCCCTTTTCCACCACCCCCCACCCCACCTCCCACCGCCTCATCTCAAAGCCAAGTCTACATGGAATAAACGTAATAAATATTAGATTAGTTATATAAGGTCCTAGAGAGCTGCCTGCAATTGTCAGAGATGATTAAACTCAGAAGCCCAGCGCACTGTTCCTGTCTGTTGTAGAAGCCAAACGTATTCGTGGAGGAGTTGTTTTGTTTTTTGGGGGGGAATCAAATTATTTTCCTGATTAACTGATTCATCTTTTGGTCTATAAAAGTTAAGTTAAAAATGAACAAACAAAAACAAAACCAAAAGATATTTCTGATGTTTATTATCATAGAAAACTTAGAAATCAAGTAAATATCCACAGTTAAGGACCTGGAACCAAGAATCTTTGGGTACTTTGCTTAAAAAACTGCTTTTCTGACTGATCGATTAACTGTTTTATCAGGAATTAACTTGTTAATCGATTTTCCTCTACTGTAGTGACGACCACTACTCATCTGATTGAGCTTATAAGCAGCTGTGCCTATAAGAGCAACGGTGAAAATCAATACTAGCAAGCTAAGCTAACTGGCTAACAGTGCAATGGGTCTAAATGGTGACTGCTGTGAATGGACGTGGCTTAAGTTTCTAATGGATGATAGCCAATGCTATGGGCTTGTTATAAAAGGGGGAAAACGCCTTGTATCAGCGTTCATCTTCTAAACATTAATTACACGCTCCACTACTGAAGTTGACAGTAGCCGCCTCGGATGTCAGTCAGGCATTGCCAGGACAAAACGCCTACCCCGAGGTTTGAGGCTCAGACGCTGCAATATGTCCAACAACGGTTTTGTAGTGTTTAAAAAAAGTTGACAAAAAGAGGAAAATCAGATTTCCTTTATTTCATTTAATTCCAAACCACCCAGCTGAATAATTAATACTTTAGTCAGTCATTATTGAGTTTGCTTTCATGGTGAACGCAAGCGGAAGAAGACTCCAACTAGACTCTTCTGCAACATCAGCGGGACAATAAAGAGACTATGAGATCGTTCGGTCCATGCACGGAAAAAACAATATTCCTGTCTCTACGTAATGATCAAATTAAAACCCTGTCTTGGGAAACTAACCTAAAAGATAAATGAGTACCGGAGAAGTGCTAACTAGCCCAGAGGGGATGCAATAATTGCTGTCAAAACAGGATGACGTGGTGGATTCATTACCGATTGGTCCAGAGGGAGGATGCATCATTCGTAGGAGGCGACATCGTTACGGCTTTTCTTTGGTGTATGTGCTGGAGAAAGGGAAGCAGGCTTTAGCTGGGGCTTTTTCGGTCTACAACGATCCATCTCTGGTATCCCTGCCTCCTTTATCACCTTACATAACGTATGCCATGCGAAGGGGGTGTTTTATCCACCTTATAGTTTCCACAAGTGCTTATGTTTTTAGCCTGGGCGGACTCATGCTCTCCTCTCTTTTCATCTGCTCTTCTGTCCTCTTCTGCACTCAACCCTTCAATTTTACACCCACCCAGTTGTTGTTTCCATCTCATCTGCGCTGTATTCCCCCTCGCTGCCCTCCTCCTCCACCTCCTGCCTCCATCCCTCCTCTGAGGACACTCGGCTAACGGTCTGTGTTTGGCCGGGCGGCCAGATGTGCAAGTGCGCGCTACTGTATGAGCTGAACATCTGCTCAAAGCTGCTCTTACTGTACATTAAGTGGACCAAGCTGTTAAGCTCTCTGGATGCTCAGTGCAGCCAGGAGTTCTGTTCATTTAAAACACTGCTTTTAGATCTTAATTACAGATACTAATGAGCTCTGATTGGCTGTAGGTTCTAATGAACATAATGTTCTGATGTAATTAGAGTTAGAGCTGGACATTGAGCAGTAAAGATTCAGTCTCAGTGTCAGACATTACAGAGCTATAACGGCTCGGAAGATTATGTTCTTATCATGCACGTACTGTATCATTAAATGTGCTTTAGGCTCCAAAGCTTGACGACCTCCAACTTAAGAGCTTAACCTGCACTGTAGGTCCATTTAATCTGTCTCAAAATCAACATCTGCACCCCAGTATGCAGTGAACATGATCAACATTATGGCCGGCTGTAATGTCCAGATGTAATCCTCAGCAATTCAAAAAAATTATGCATATATAAGAAGAGCCATGGATGTGGTGCATTTAGCCCTCACACCACCCACCCATGTGTTTCCTGTGACTTTGCGAGCACTTTTAAAAAGCGGAGCCCATTCCTCCATCTGTTAAATTCTGCAGTTCAGCGCCCCTCAGCCTCTGTTCTCGAGCCGTAACAATCTCCTCATGCTGAAACACACTGTACCTGCCCACTAAAAATAGCACAATGCCAGTTAATGGCTTTATATAAGTCAGTGGGCGTGGGTCCGTGTAGTGAGAGAGCGATTCGGAAATAGTTACGATTCCTGGGGGTAGGTGGGGATAATGGCTGGTGTTGTGTGAGAGAGGACCCACAGTATATCATTTGTTTTAGTGTTTGACTTTTAAATAACACTTTGTATCAGTCACAAGTTTTTTATGCTGCTTGCACCAAAAAATATTATTTATTAAAAACATGAAATGTTCTCCAACAATCTCAGTTTAGCGCGTTAGCATGCTAACATTCTGACTTCATGGTAGTGCTAGAGGAAAAGTCAGGGGGTCGCCAAAGTTAGCAGGATGAATCCTCTTTTTTTTTTTTTTAAATGGCGCCAACCCATTTTGACCTGCTGGTGGCATCATGAGGATTCATCCTCTGGGGACCATGAATGTCTGTACAAAGTTTCATGGACATGAGATATTCAGTCTGGACCAAAGTCTTTACTGACCGACACACGGCCGACATGCTTCTCAAACCCGAGGATTATTATTCCAGCTTGGACTGTTTGGTGAGACAAAACAAGCCATTTGAAGATGTCTCTTTGGGCTCTGCAGACTTGTGATGGGCATTTTTCATTATTTTGTGACATTTTGCAAAGGAACCAATTAATTGAAAGATGGCGGGCCTCATTTTTAACTTATTCTCAAGATCCGAGTTTACAGAAAATGGGTTAATGTTTGTACCTGAGAGGCTGAGCATCCATCCATGAGCTGGTGCTGCTGGTGAGAAGGGAAAATTCAGCGGTGGCTTTGACATGCTCAAGCTAATTTGCAAACAATATTCAAAGCACGCATCCCCATCATCAAACATTCACCGGTTCACATTTCAGTGTTTGATATCGGATAAACACTCGCGGCTTCGCCCCTTTGGGAAACGGAGGCAGGTGATTGGATAAAAGACCAAAGCAGGGGACGAGACGACTGATGGTGGGACAGAAAACCAGCGGCTAAAAAGGCCAGAGCAACAGCCGGGCACACATTTAGGCTTCCTTTAACAGAAAACACCTCCTCTACTGGTCCCTTTTGTCAGCTTGTGCTTGTCTCTGCTCAACTCTCCACGGCGTCTTCTTTGAAAACACACATACAGTACATTTCTTAAGCCATACACACACACAGGGCTTAGTGCTGCACTCGCTGTCAGAGGGGGGGAAGGAAAAAAGAGGCAGGAAGCCTCTAAAAGCTCAGCAGAAATGTATTTATAGACAGAAATAAAAGGATTATACCTCCATGAAGGAGTAAGGGGAAAGCCAGTGATTTCCAGACATGCCAGATGCAGTGCAATCTCAGATGGAGGGAAGGCGGGGGTGGGAGGGAAGATGCAGAGAAGGAGGAAGAGGAGGGAGAAAGTGGAAGGGACTGACAGATGGAGAGAGACAGATTGACAAAGAGAAACAAGGACTGGCGCTTTCTCAGTTTTCCTTCGCTCGCTTCAGATTGGCCTCCGAGCCACATTAGACCCTTGTAATTATCCCCTGCCAGCTTGCTCGGAATAGGGTGGCTTTTTGTGAGGGGTAAGCCTGCTAAGTGATAATTACCAGCATAATGAGAAAGCCACCTTTTTCTCACTTTGTGCACGCTCCGCCGTTCACGCAGCTTCTTCTGGGTTACTGGCCTCATTTTGAAAGTATTAAAACTGACTTCTTATTTTTCTTCCTAACGCCGTCCTGCTTTTGGGAGCGAGGAGCAGGGATAAAAGGAAAATCCACCAAACAGCTGTCAAAAGTGGAACCACTGCCAAACATGGATTACATAACAGCCCCCAAACTCATTTCATTCCCTCCATATTCCATTCATATTCCTACAAATTAAAAGTGTCCACCCCTCCCTCTTCCTCCCCCCTTCTCTTTTTGACTTCTCCTGCGCTTCACGCTGTGCAGATGTTAGCTCCCGGATGTGCGCATGCAAGTGTTAATACCCTGCCTGAGTCCTCTCTCGCTGTTGCTAAGGAGAATACAGTCGAGCCTTTAGAGAGAGAGAGAAAAAAAAGCAGAGCGGGGGGTTGGGGGGGATGAATAGAAGCTCGTGAAGAGAAAGAGGAGGAAATGAGGCAGTGGGTGACAAGATTTCAGCTGGAGGAGACAGTCTGTCAAAGCGGTGGGAAGGTGCAGTGAGATAGCTCATCGCCATTACTTCAATGAGGCTGCGTGTAGCTCACAGATTCACTGGAGTTATGACACACACCCTCGTCTTCCTCTTCAAATTAAAAGAAGAGGAAGTGCATGTGAAGATGATCTACAGCGGCGTGTGCTTGTTGTCATAAATCAGCTATTAAATGTTGTTATTGATTGTCAGACACATATCGTGTGTGAGTTAACGCGCCTCATCACATCCTGTTTGACCCACAGTGGACGTCCGTGTCTCTGTAAGCACTTCTGTAAATTTGTACATGCACATGTGTGTTTGTAAGGTCCAGTGGTCAGAGGAAGCGGGTTTAAAACTCAAACAAGAAATGCTTTTTACACTCCACTTAGCGCCTCATCCATTGGGATTGTGGCATGGCTGCAGCCTAATGCATGAGGTCACGGGTTCAACTCGCATCCGTCCAAATGGCGTGCGTTGGAAGTAAGATGGCATGGATGGCCGCCAGAGATTACGGGCTGGTGAGAGGGACCGCTATGTTCCCCGTAGGTCCCCGAGTCAGCTGCTTTCAGATGGTTTGACAGATTTAACATTTAAGGCCAAACGCAGACGCTTTGAGAAGGATGACGTGGGCTCAGCTCGCCTTTGAAATGTCATTTTTTAGACAGAAAGACGCTAATAAGTACCATAAAACTCGCTTTTTTTCAGCCATCTCAAGTCAAGTTCCTTCTCAATTAAAGTACTAATTCTCTTCTCAATCAATCATTCAGTCTATAAAATGTCAGAAAATAGTGAAAAATGCATTTTACAGCTTCCTAAAGCCCAAATCAGTGCATAAATAAATAAATATTGATTTACTATCATATAACAAAGAAAAAAAACAATAAATAACTTTTTTTTTCCTTGAAAAATGACTTAACACAATTAAATGATTATTAATAGAGTTTCCCAATAACTTTCTGTGAATCAGCTGCTGGTAATCGATTCATTATCTGATGGTTTCAGCTCAAATTTAGAGAATTATCATAATTAGAGGACATAAGAAGTTGGAAACAGCAAAGTGACTTAATGCTGTCATGTAATTGGATGAACTATGTATCTATCACCGTTGGGCTTACTTTGACCAATCAGATCAGTGAACTGTAGTAGGAAAGTGAAGCTCTAGCTGAAATGAGTCCTGAGCAGAGTCAACACGTCGTTGCCATGGCCTTCAGTGCTGACCTTTGCTCTTCTTTCAGTGAACAGATACTCTTCAGCCTTAATGGAGCTGGTGCTATAGTAACATCTAACCTTTTCAGGAGCCGCCATTGTTGTTTTCGAACCAACCGTCACATCTAAAATACCACCAGTAGTTTCTCACAGGACGCCGATTGGTCCGAACCACTGTGGTTCGACCGCAAGTGCGTGACTTGAAGCCCGGCAAGATGCATTCTCACGTCACATGATCTCACACATCCAGCTGCCTCGCAGGGTAAGAAGTGACCGGCAGATGTTCGTTTTGTGTGTTTACGTTTCAGATCTCCCATGAGCGGCAGCAGCGGCATCATCTGCTACATATCGAAAGACGCCAACACTTCCCATCTGCACCAGGGCTGAGGACTGAACGGCGAGGATGACAGAAATCCAGCACATGTACAGAAAGAAGAGTCCCACAGGAGCAAGGCTCTGCCTACATGATGGAGAGGTGGGAATAATCCCTCCACCGGGACCCCCGTGACATTATTCTTATCGACGTGGAACTGATCGACTGAGCGGCCGTCGCTGCTCCTCCTGACATGACACGCTCTCCTGTGTGAGTTAGTAGGTTGCATAACACAACTATGTCTTTATCTGCCTGATTTTCATTGTCAGTCTGCAGCCAATGTGAAGAAACACCTCAAAGATGCCGCCTCGATTCTCTCTAAGGGCTCTAAACACGAACATCATAGGCTGCTGCAACATCACTTCTTTCTTTTCCACTGTGGAGATACAACCGGGTCAACTCGCAGGTTAAAGCTTAGGGATTATATCCCAGAAGTATTAAAGCATGGACAGAGAGCTTCAGCAGACATCTAAATTAATCCTGCAAGTCAGACTCTGCTCGTATTCAAACTAATTTTCAGTTTCCAGCATCGTCTTGAGAAGACCAAGAGGCTGTGCCCAGCTCTGCTCTCCATTGTAAAGAACTGTGAAGCTCCTCAACGTTTAAACTCAGTGTGATGCTGACCAACAGAGCGGACGTGATTAAGATAACATAAAGACTGAAAAGCATTTTTTGTCCTTTCTGCAGCAACATATCAACCTGCTACAGTCTACTTCAGTCATACATGATCACACTCCCCAAGTCTTCCTCTGTTAGCACCGACGCCTGCAGCATCAAACCCCACATCATCAGAGAAAAGCTTCTCTTTTAATGCCAGGATAGAAATGATGCACATGCCGCCAGTTTGGGGAGGATCCATGCGGTGGTTCTGCAGGACATAAATTACTTTATATGTGCTGCTGCGTGATCTGTGTAAAGTGAGCTTTCTTTGACTCACTCTGCAGGGGAAGCAGGTCTCTACGGAATCATTTTCCATGGATGCACACAAGCCCTGAAACTGCACTGCACAGCCCTCCCCTGCATGCAAGAGCAGTACATGACTAATAATGTTTTAAATTTAATAAATTAAAAAAATAAATAAAAAAATCTCATTTTTGTGGACCATCTGGAACCCCCACAAGGTTCCCGGACCCTACTTTGGGGAAACCCTCATGCTCCAGCAGATGTTGATCGTGCCCACTGGCGATGTGAGCTGGTGTCACTGCTGCTGCTCGCCTCTCATTGCAGTGCCTCTGTCAGACTTGGGACCAAAGCCAAGCAGGAGCGGAGAGCGCTGCGCTAAAACATTCTGTCCTGATGCTTTACCGCACCTTGGTTGCGGGTATTTTTTGGGGGTGGGTGGGTGATGGTGTGGAGGGTGCGAGCAGTGAGGTTTGGGACGGAGGCTTAATTGCCGGAGCTATATGACTCGGTTGATTCCATACAGGTGCGCGATGATGATGAGGTGTGATATGATGGAGGGAAAATGAGCGCCCGCTGACTACGAAGAGCGGCACTTGTGGCCTGCACCACCACTTCAAAAACTGCTGTGAGCAGCAGGCATGATTTACGCGTTAGGCACGGGCGCGCACTCACCTCGCTCATGTTGGAAAGGTGCGCGGAGGGAGTTCTGCAGCAGGAGTGGACTTCACAGTCTTCTGTCCGAGTTCAGCCTCTGTCACGAGCGGAGCCGAGAGCCGCGGAGGGGTGCTGCAGTGTGCGCCGGACGAGCCACGGAGAGGGGGACGAGACGGTCTGGATGCCTGAGAGTCGAGCGGCGGGCTGGCGAAGCGCAGAGACGGCCAGTTCTCCTCCGGTGGAAATGATGGAAGGAAGCTTTAGTGCCTGTAACGGTGCGGTTTATGGGCAACAGGATTTCTCTCTCTCTCTCTCTCTCTCTCTCTCTCTCTCTCTCTCTCTCTCTCGCCCACTCAGTCACCGGGGACCAGACTATTGCCCTAGTACAGGGATGTAGGCTAATAGGTGCATAATAAGAAGGTTGACCCTGGAGCATTTAACTCTGCCTCTCACGGAATAGTGTTAATTGATGTTTGATAATTCTTTATTTATTGCTGTCATTTGATTATATGCTGAGAGGACTTGCAGGGACTCCGTGTAGTCTATAATCTCACAAAGAGACAAGTGTGTGTGTGTGTGTGTGTGTGTGTGTGTGTGTGTGTGTGTGTGTGTGTGTGTGTGGAGGTCTGCTGCCTCTCAGGTGGATTTTGCACCTTCTCCTAAACCACCTGCAACAGCTCTGATGTTTTTTTTTTTCCATTACAGCAGACTGATTTTATTTTCCACGACTCACTTGAGTAAAGCTAGCGCAAAATAATGTGCGACTTCCTTTCAAGAATTTCAAAATAAATGCAGTTTACTAAAGCCCAAGCGCAGACATTATGAATATTTTGAACACGGTGTGTGTATAAACTGATTTTCATGTTACATTAGCACTGCTCATTGCACATTTATACATCTACAACTTTGCTCATTTTAAAACTATACTGATATCAATTGTATTCTGAAAGGAGAATCATTGACTTCCGGTTTTGTGCCAAACTTTCTGCTGACTTTACTCTCTTGCACTGCATCTCTTGAGAATCAAAAATGTGTCTTGACGTAAACAATTAATAGTTGTGTTGTTTAATTAATGCAATTAACTCTTATTAGTTTCACTCATAGTTAGAATCCAGAGATGGAGTTGATGGCTTCAACCTTGTCACAAGTGTCTCCACTGGAGGGTGCCGTTGCATCATCAGATAGAGAAAATCCCAAACTGCTCCTGGTCAGGGATCTCAGGGCTTCTGTAAACTCTCTCCAGGTACAGATAATTAGGAAATAATTAATTAGCTGAAGCCTGAAGACACTGGCAGAGCCACAGCGCTCGATACAGCTGACATCATTTCTGCTGCAGTTAAGAAGAGTAGTTGGACATGGATGGGTGACCAAAGAGGCCCATCAGGCACAAATGCAGACAGCTCAGGGCCCTTTAGCCATAGACCCCCTGTCTCTTAACAATAGCTGGGTCAGACCCTCAAGCCTCTGTAGCTCCTAAGTTATCTTTAAAGTGCAAAAAGCTGCTGAAAAAATAAGAAAAACATTGAAACACCATAACCTGAAGAAACATCATGAAGTGGCAGCATCTTATCTCAAGCTTTTACAACCCTGATAAAAAAAGACAGGAGCTGTGTAAAACCTAAATAAAACAGAATGTGATGATCTGCTTTATCTGCTTATTCTGAATTTGATGCAACAACATGTGTCAAACAAGTTGGGTCAGGAGCAGCTAAAGACTGGGAAAGATGTGGAATGCTCCAAAAACACCTGTTTGGATCATTCCACAGGTAAACAGGTCGAATGGTAACAGGTGATAGTGTCATGATCGCATTTGAAAGGGGCATCCTGGGAAGGTTCAGCTGTTCACAAGCGAGGATGGAGCGAGGTTCGCCACTTTGTGAACATATGAGCGCAGGAACATTTCACGAAACTGTTGTCTTACAAGCCTCCTGACTGTTTTGGAATCGGGGTTGTTTACTTGTTTTTCTGACCACACGTCTCCAGAAAAAACAACCTTCCTTCTGACATTGACCACTTCACATTTCCAAACATAAACCCTGAGAGTCAGTAAACAAACTGGTTCAAACTGTAGAACTGTGGTTCGTTTTGTGAACTTCTGTCTTTCTCTCTGTGAATTACTGGATGATTTCACGTCTTCAGAGCTCAAAAACGTTTTCAAACTGCAAGGACATCACATCTGACCAAATATCTTCACTAACTATTGTGTGTATGAAGACTTTCTTCTCTGCTCTGTCTTTATTATAAGTATGTTTAAACTGAGTCTTTGCCATTTCTGTGACCTCAGTGTAAAAGCAAAGCTGGTGTTCCCTCGAAGTTATCTCTACTTCCTGCAATTCTACTCGAAGCCACAAGAGGGCCCTTTTCTAAAAGTTATTTGTTTGCTCTGGGAGGCTGCAGCTTTATTCAGGCTGTGATTTGTTGGAGAAGCATCCTAAAAGTCTTCACATAAACAAGCTTCAAAAGAAATGAATAAATATTTAGGCTGTTCGATTGTCAGAAGTCTGTTCATGTAATCATAGGCTGTGTATTAAAAGAGAAATGGAATCTGGTGCAGAAAGGCATGAAAGAGAGAGACTGGCTTATTTTCATGGTGTTTATTTATTTCTAATGCGTTTTATTTTTATTCTTTTTTTATCTGTCCACAAAGTCATATTAGTCACTACTATGTTAGATCAGTTTTCCCTCACTGCAATGGCAGTAAACTACACAAGAGCCCAAACCCAGCATGGCCCCCTCACCTCACAGAAGATTTGTCCTTTCATAAGAGACATCAACTTCAACACGATCATACATATAGATACCGTATCTGCAGGATCAGCCCACATGATACACACTCAATTAGAGAGTCGTCCTTTTGGCGAAACGATCTGATTCACAATCAGGAGATAATAAGGTGCAGTTTTCACATACGTTTGAAAAGGGAGCCACATTGTATTCAGTTGAAAACACGTGCAAAAGGAAAGAAATGCTTTGTTTTGTGGAGAATTTTACCTCTGTCAGACAAACTCAGGGAGGCTTTTTATGTCTTTTTGTCAACTTTGAAGGTAGTTTTGAATATGAGCTCAGCCTTGCTTTGCACAATTAATGAAACATGTGGAAATTCACCTTTAACCCAGGAGTCAAGGTGGATATAACCTCACTAGTTTAAATTAAATCAGCAGTTGCATTAATCCATTTCCATGCAGCAGATGATTTAAATAGGAAAGCATCCAAGCATCAATTTTGCCAGTTTTCAGAAAAGTTGAACATCCCGTTTTCATATAACTGAGCTCAAATGGACTTAATTTAGTGTTAAACATATGTTCAAACTGCTTGTGGAAACATAAAAAGGCCCCTCTGTGTTTGTCTAACTCTTAGTAAACAGGCAAGTCTCCCTGAAATCAAACTAAACCTCCAAAAGAGTACAGATGTTGGCTCAAGTGCTGCTTTTAGTCAGGATTTTCTTATGTGCAATAAATTTAGAAATGGACTCTAAGTCAAAGACTGCTTCTTCTTCTTCTTTTTCTTTTTCTTTTTTTTTTTTTTTTACATTCAAATCTCCACGAAAGAACTTAGACAACAGTTAATTTTGAAAATCTGTCATCAGCGAGGAAGATTCTGTCAATAGACGTGCAGACTGACTGGCAGGCTGTTTTATTCCCATCTGCCGGTGGGAGGAGTAGAAGGGACCATCGCTCAGGTTTGTGCTCTCTTTAAGAAACACAACATCTCTAGTGCTATCTGTACAACATTCAACAACACATTTCTCTTTTTTTGTTGTTTTTTTTTAACCATAATGCCAAAACAATAATAATTATCATTATAAGAAGAGCATTTTTCCATCTCAACGGCATTGAACAAACACCACACGAACTGAAATAAAAATCTAATAAAGGCCTCAATACCAGATAGTACACGTCACCTTCAAGTGGTGCTAGAGATAGACAGTTTACGGACGAGAGGGGGGAGATGGAGGAAGAGCAAGCGTGACAGAGAGAGAGAGGGAGGGGGTGAAGAAAGAAAGGATGAGAAAGGAGAGAGGACTTGAATTATTTAGCTTTCTCAAGTTGATATTTAGTGTCACCTCGGACATGTTTTGGCACCTTTTAAGATTAAATATAATATTCATTAGACTTCAACCTGGGCTTTGGTTTACCAAGGGTTAGTATTTAGACCAAAAGTAGTCTAACCCTACATCTATAAGGATTTTTACTCGTCTAAAGGTTAGGTAGTCCATTCTTTCAAGAGTCTAGCTACGCTAGATAGTAATATGGCCTAGTGGCCTTGTTTAAGGCCGAGCAGGCCTGAGGAGCAGGAGAGAAATCTGGTATGACAACAGCTTCCCCCAGAAGAGAGGGGTCAGGAGGGAAAGACACGAGAAAGAGATTAGGTAAATGGGCTGAGGTGATGGAGGAGGAGGAGGAGGAGGAAGCAGGGACGTGGGAGGACAGAGAGGGATAAAGAGAGTGTGTAGATATAGGCTAAGTGCTTTTGGTGAGTTTTACAAAATACACCAGGAAGTGCTTGAAACAGAAGGCACGATGGCATTGACAGTAGTTGTTAAGGAGACACCACTAAGGGACTTTCACTACAAAACTCATAAGGTGCTCTAAAAAAAGAACTTAAACACATTAATGCACATTAAGGTGCGGTTGCAATCATAGAATACCCCATCAAAAAGGAGATAAATAGTGGTTGTTAAGAAGCGCAAGGCGATATTGCTGCATCGCGCTCTTATTCATTTTCCTAAACACATGAATTCACGAGAAGAGGCTGATCGTTTTCCATTCGTAGCCACAGATGTGCTGCTCCGTGACGTTTACATGAGAAGGGTGCACTCTGAATTTGAAACTTTCTTTCACAACCAGCTGGATATTATCAACTGATTTCGCTAATCGATGGGGTAAATCTATCGAAACCACAGCTTTACACGTTTAAAACGACAACAGAAAGTGACGACTTCCATTGAAAAACGTTTGGTCTATCGATAAAGTCAACGGAAAAACAACTACTTTGGGAACTCAAACCTTGCACAGTGCTCTGTATAGACATTCCAACTAGTCTTAGCTCACAAACATTATAATCAATATTACCTATATTGATAACCTTTTTCTGTAAGCATCTTGAAATGAAAATAAACAAAAGTCTGCTTTTTTTTTTTTCCTCGTCTTTACAAAAGCTACACATATTCTACTGGGATGTCTATGCATTTGTTAGTGTTTTAATAATTACTCCTACCATTGTCTTTTCTTTTCTTATAAAAAAAGAAGAAGAGAGGGAATCTACTCATCTAAAAGACACCGTACCCCGAGAGTACAGTTTGTTTCTCAGATTAAGTCGTGTTTGGCAGGGATACTGCTTTCTTCCGCGTTCTCTACCTTCTTTCTTACGGACAAAGAAAATGAAATTGCTTTTTTGACACAGTTGCTAAGTCTCTGCCTCTTCAAAAAGGTGTCGGTTGATTGTGTTCGGGGGCTCGAGCGACGTCCCTGCAGCCCTCAAACAGGCTCCCGCTCTGTTTTTTTTTTTTTTCCACGCATCTACACTGCCTTGGCAACCGAACTCGCATCCGGCGCCATTGTAAACACTGAATTTTGAACTGTGACCCCTTTTCATCGCCCAGCCTTTGACCTCTTTCGTCGCATTATACATTATTTATATCAGCCTTTTTTTTTTTGTTTGCTTTTGTTTTTGTTTCAAGCTGAGCTGCGAACGGCTGCCGTCAAGGACATCACGCTGCAATGTAGCATTTCTTTTACAACTATTCACAACACCCTAGAACCACTTTTAACAAATATACTGTACTTAAATTGTTTTAAACTGTATATTCAGATAAAATGAATGACCTATAAGAGCCTCGATGCAAAAGGAATACCAGAGACTCTCTTGACAACATACATGAACAGGCACTAACTGAAAAAGAGAAAAATGTTACAAACTTTTCTTTCTGTTTTTCTTTTGGACAATCGTCTAGAAACACTTTTCAGACAAACAAGGCAGTGATATATAGTTGAGGGAAAGCACCTGCAGCAGCCTGCAACAGTTACCTCATGCCTTAAATTAATACAGAATAGCTTAGCTGAGGTTCGCAGCTGGAAACTCTTCGAGACTTAAACTTTCCTACGTATCTGCGTCGGCTGAGGAGGAACTTCGAGTTTGAGGTTTCAAACTGTTCACTGGTCAGTCAGGAGAGCATCTCTTCACAGCTGGCTTCAACTTGGCCAGTATAGCAGTCTGGGATATACAGTCCTTTATTAGTGTGGAATAAATGCTTGTGGAATGATGCGGGTCTGCCCAAGATCTTATATGTGTTATTAAACAGGAGGTCATCTTAAAAATCATCCATTGTGGTGTGAAGCTTGAAAGAAAAAAAAAGAAAAAGTGGCCAACAAAATCCTGCAAAGATGCATTCATGCTCTTTAATGCAGGAAGTTTATTTTGTGGACGACCACACTGTCAGAACTGAAGTAGACGAATAATGTCGGAGGGAACGTAACAGCAGTGATTTTTCTCTCCGTCGTTTCAAAACCTCAGCAGTCAAGGATCCTTTGTCCAGAAATAAAAATATAAAGGGGCAAATATTAATTTGACCGTATGCCCAGTTTCTTGCCCTGCAAAGCTACCGGCCCCTTCTTCAGTTATGTGTTAAGTGTAGCTGAAAACATCAAACCAAGCTCTCCAACTTAAATGGTGTCATCCAAAAGCATGTTAATCTGTTAAGACTCTTTCCTCCTCTCCCAGCATGTGGTTGGAGCTCAGGGCTGGCGAAAGAGCGAGGGACATCCTCAGATCCTGGTCCGGTGAATCCTCCAGACTGCTGTTCTCCAAATTCTCTTCTAACTCTTCCTCTTGCTCTTCCTCATCCCCCTCCATCTTTCCCTTGAGTGCCAGACCGTCTCTTACATGGTTGGATACTGAGGCCACGTTGTCTGGGTGGTTAAGGATGTTGTCCAGATGTTCTGCTGTATCCTCAGAGAGCCCATTCAGGATCTTGGTCTGAGTTGAGGACCATTCCCCCAGGGGTGCCTGGGACTCTGTCTCACTCACTTGCCTCCATATTGTCAGAGAGTCGAGGTCAGAGTGATCCGTCTGGGGCTTGGCGGCCTTTGGGGCTCCATCATCATCCAAGAGAGTGGAAGAGCCTCTTTTGCGCCTGGACTTACTGGTGTGGTTGACCTGGAGATGCATCGCCATCAGTTCTGCTGACGATGTACGGAAAGGGCAGAACAAACACTGGCTCAGTTTGACCCCAGTTGAACTATCCCCTCCGCCATCCACACCACTGGCACCTCCTCCTTCCCCTACGCTCATGCTCCCATCCTCATCCATCCCTCCAAGACCTGGTGAGGGGCGACGGGACAGATCCAGGGGTTCAAACCCACCCTCTTGAGTTGAAGGCACAGACCCTTCCTTGTCCCTTGACAGCTGAACCATTCGGCTTGTAGTAAGGGGCTTACGACGGGACACTTTAGGGGCCTTCAGTGGAGGAGACTCTCTGATCCAGCCCCCTTCCATTCCACCTTGGTAAAGTGCCCCCATCACACCAGACAGATACCTGTACTGGGTCTCCAAGTCGACATCCCTTAGAGCTGCCAAGGCCTTCCGATGCTCCCGCTGATCTGGAAGCCCCAGGAGCCAGGATTGCTGGCTGGGCCGAGAGGTGGGGCTGTCACTTTGTCCTCGGTTGACTGGGCAGTGGTTGTGCTGGGATCGGCGCTGCTTGCCCAGCCCAGAGGTTCCAGAGGTCAGACTGTTGATAGTGGAGGTGAGACCAGTGGAGGAGGAGTTGGAGGAGGCTGCCAAGGCATTGCGTTGCTCCCTGTGGTGCCTCTGGAGGTGGTACTTCAGCGAGCCTGACTGGGTTCCTGCATAGTCACAGTGCGGACATTTGTAGGGTCTCTCACCTAGAGAGGATAAGATCAGAAAATAAGACAGGGGTTATGGCATTGAAGTTTCAAAAGATAGCAACAGTGCAAATGTTTCAAGAATCTGCTTGGTTTTATGGTGAAATGAACAGAAAGCAGTGTCTGCCTGGAAAGATGTATGAAAAAAAATGCATAAAAAAAATAGGATATACTACAGCATATGTGAAATAATAGTGAGCAGTAATTTGCTAAATAACTGGTATGGTCCTTTAACCACTGGTGAGATGTAGTTACACATTTTAAAGGTAGATGGCAGTATTCCATTAATGATTAAAATGACACTGCTGGGAAAAATAAAGAGGAGGAGGCATCTAGCTGGAGGCACATCAACAGCAGGAAACGTATTACATATGAAAAGCGTAAATGATCTTATTCACAAGAACAAAAAAAACTGAACACAAGAAGAGCACAGCTCAATTGTTGAATGCAAATGTACATTCAAATGTATGAACGATTAAATTTTGTTGCTGGAGCAAAAAAATAAAAAGGAATAATGGGATAAAAGTCTTGAGGGGCAATAATCTCAATAGGACAGTAATATCAAGAGAGTATTATTATAATTTGATGCATTCACTTAAATTACTGACCATGTGGTAATAACTCGAAGGGAACAGAGAAGCAGTAGTGTATGAGAAAAAAGATCTGTATGCTATCATGAATAATATAGCTGTGATGTGATAGGTCCTGTCAACCATAGATGAGCATTCATAATGGAAATACTAAATAGATCTCATTGAATGCATTCTGGGCACTGTCTTACTGGAAAGACTTGGATATGCTCCAGTTTACCAGTTGAGAATGGTGGCATCTCAGAAATGGAAGAAGAGTCTTAATTTTGATCAAATGCATTGAGCAAAGACAAATAATAAAAAAAAAAGAAAATGGCAATGACTCATGCCGATTATGAATACATCATATCATATGGAGTGTGAGTGATGTGAGAGTTCCCAATTTCCATATGAGCCCAACTCACTTCTCACCATTCAGTATGAGGTGTTTTGTTTTTTTTTTTTAATTTTAGTGTTGTGTTTTTAAAGCCTGTTAGAGTCTGTTGTTGGAGTGTCTCGGGTCTCTGCTCTACAGTCAGAACCATTTGCAAATTATTTAAGGAAAATTTAAGCAGGACAATTACAGATTGGCTTGCTTCGAAGACAAGGTCAGAGAATGTGATTATCAGAAAGATTAAAGGCAACAAAGTGCATGGAGAAATCTGTGAGCATGTACTCCATGTCATGATATTTACATAAAAATCATTATATTTTATCTCAAAAAGCCTATGCCAAAAAAATTTCATGTTGCACTATTTAGAGAAGTACTGTTTAATTACTGGGGAAAAGTAAAATGTTTTTGTACCTTTCTTGGGAATAAGGCTACAGACTTGTGAGAGAAATGAGCGTTTTACTTTACATGGTCAGTAATTTAAGTGAAGTTTTCATCCCTGGAGAGGTTTCATTTTCCTCAAAAACTACTGTTAACATACCCTCGAGCAAGGCACTTAACCAGGAGTTGCTCCAGTGGAGCTGCTCAGTTGCCTGCAGTGGAGGGCTATGATTAGCGCTGGCCAGCTCTCTGGGGCGAATGTGTAAAAAAGAAAAAAGGACTGCCGCTAAAGATCGGATGCACAATGAAACCTTTCCAGGGATTTAACAAGGTTTAAAAAGTAAATGTGTTAAACTCACAGCAGTCCTCACCTGTGTGAACTCTCAGGTGTACTTTGAGATGGTGTGAAGAGCGGAAGGCTTTACCACAGTAGGGGCAGTCTTTTATCCCTCTACCACGCACTCGCTCCCTGGTGGGAACTGAAGGTATGGAGGGGACTGCTGTCAAGCCATTTTCTCCTGTGAGTGGAGAAAAAGGTGGAATAAATGTAAGGATACCAGCTGGTTTGAAGGGCCCCCCGAGAGCCTCTATTTACAACAGAGAAGCGGTATGAAAATAATATATTCTTGTGATAACAACACCATTGCATGTGAGCAAACAAAACCCAAAAGAGAAACACAAAAAAGAGGATGTGATTGTACCTTTGAAGCTTGAGATGACAGAGTGAAACCCTGCTCCTGCTTGTTGTGATCCACCACTGTGCAGTTTTGACTCCTGTCTCACTTCTCCTGCTTGTTGGGATCCACCACTGTGTAGCTGAGATTCCTGTCTCACTTCACCGTTGCCTCCTCTTCCTAGCCCCACTCCTCTACGACTAGAGCTCCCCTCGTCTTCGCCACCTCCTTTCTGGGGCCTCTGAGTGTGAACGCGAGCATGAACCACCACCTGCTGCAGACTGCGGAACAGCTTTCCACAGTCTGGGCATTCCCATGGCCCTCCTGCTCCTCCAGAATCTTCTCTTGGATCAAGACCTCCAAGGTAGGCTCTGACTTGATCGGCCTCTGTGATCACCGAGCTCCGACCTAGGCCTCGCTGGCCTTGCTGCTGGCCTCGCTGGTGGGGCCTCTGCTGTTGCTGCTGCTGAGCTACTGCCAGGCTGCGAGCCACCAGCTGCCACCATGTTGCCTGGTCTCCTCCCTCTGAAACTGATGCTGTAGTTTCACCTGCGCCACCTCCTCTAGTTGCTCCCCCTCCTCCTGAGCCACCAATGCTGCCACCACCATTGTTTCCCATCTCTGCTACCTGAGCCACTGCTTGAAGTCTCTCCATGCAGCTGGCCCCACTGCCATCACTGGGTAATCCCAGATAGCCCAAGATGGCTGACTTGCTGGAGCCCATTCCAATTCTGCTACCAGTTTCCCTCTCTGATCTTCCTTGTCCACCTCTGCCTCCTCCTCGCTGGGCCAGAAGAAGGCTTGAGTAGAGAGCATTGAGAGATTGATTACTAGAGGAGCCTTTGGCCTGCTGCTCAGCACCTGGTCCCCCAAGGGCTCCCAGCCCGGCCTTCAACCCAAGCTTGTTGAGATGTACTTTCATGTGGTTTTTCAGGAACCAAGGTTCCTTGAAGCCACGGCCGCATACCTGGCACTTGTGGTCCAAGGAGTCCTTGTGCTTTCGCATGTGTCCCTTCAGGAACCAAGACTGGGTAAAGCGCTGTCCACAAGTATCGCAGCGAAATGCTGGCAGTGAGGGAGATGCAGCCACTGCAGAGGCTGATGTCAACTGTGGGGTACTTGGGGTCGGAGCTGGGGTGTGGGTTGGTGTGGGCACGGGAGTGTCAGGGGTTGCAATGACTGGCCTGGAATTGAAGGCCTGTGGCAGAGCAGGTACCTCAGGGGAAGGATGGCACTCCTGCAAGTGAGATGCCAGGCTCTCTTCTTGGCTGGCAGAGAAAGGACAAAGAGTGCATTTATATGGGTTGTGGAGAATGCGGACGTGGCGCGCCAACTCCAAAGCCGTGCGGAATTTTCCTTTGCAGGCATGGCAGCGAAACGTAGGCGCTATGGGAGTAGATGCACCCTCCACAATGGTAGAAGAATACGGAGAGGTCACAGACACAGGGTCCTCTGTAAGTGGAGGGGTCAGTGGTGTGCTGTCATCCAGTAAAAAGCTTGGGTTCTGGTCTGTCTGTAGGCCGTCATCTAGACCTTTGACCTCACCATCAACATCCTCTTCTTCTGTGAGATGTCGAATGAGTGTCCCTGGCAGTATACGCTGATTCGGGTGACTTCTGTGATTCTGAGTTAAGTCTTTGTGATTCTGTTGGATTTTGAGGTGCTGCTTTACGGGTGCTGACGGGAGTCCAGTCCGGTACAGGGCTGAGGCTCGGCGGTCTCGGTCCAGACTGTGAGCTCGGGCATGAAGAGACAAAATGCTTTGGAATCGGAATCTCTTCCCACATACATGACAGGGAAACCTGAGCGCAGGCCCTGGCAAGGCCCCTCCCACTCCAGGTATCGCCCTGGTAACAGTATCCTTCTGGAACAGCTGGAGGTCTAGCTCGTCATTGCAGTTTCCACTCTGCCCTGATGAGAGGGCCAGCTCCAGCGCTCCAAACCCGAGGACTGGCGCTGATGGCGTGGTCGGTGGAGAGGAGTCCAAACAAGGGCTGCATCCAGCCTCTTGTCCCCCTCCTCCTGGGAACAGAGCCACGGCCGGAGTTGGGGACGGAGGAACTCCATCCAGTCCTTCCTCATCATCTTCTTCCTCAATATCGTGGTGATTGTTATTTTCCTCGTGGAGGGGGAAGGGAGAGAGGGGGAAATAAGGCGTAGTGTCCAGGCTCTGAGGGGAGGGTTCGGGGCTGTGAATTGGCAGGACAACAGGGCTGTCAGGTAGAGAGAGCAGGGTGTGAGGAGAGGAGGCCTGGGGGCTGTGGTCCAGGGATGGCAGTGTGGGGGGCGACTGGGGCTGCTCACAAGAAAGAGACAACACACATTCTGGCGGAGAATCCATCCTCTATCAGTACAAAACACAGAGAGAAAGAGAGAGGCAGATAGTGAGCGGGACGGATGACTTCGGAAGAGTTACAGCTTTTAAAAGCAAGAGAAAAGAGAAAATTTGCATGTTGTGTATGATCTTTAACTGTAGTATGATCTTGACCAGTTCTGTAAAAAAGCCAAAAAAATAATACATATAATCAAACTGTTTACCAAACAGGTTCATAAGTCTGCATGTGTGAGAACAATAGAGAATTACCAGCAATGTGTGTGATGTTATGCCATTCTTCAGTGTCTCGGCTGATGGGGGACACACTTCTGTGGCAGCCTCCTCCTTTAATTTTCTGAGGACAAAAAAAACAAACCCTGATGATTAGTGAACTTCACTTAAATAATATTAGTAATATAGGTTATTTGCAATCAAAAACCGCACAATTATTGCACTTGAAATTATGTTGTTGCCCATAAAGACACACATTTCAACACTTCAGCTCTTATCTAAATCAAGACTTTAGGTAAATTAGCAATATCAGTGTCAATGTAGGCGTACATGCTTTTGAAATATTGAGCGATGAACTGCAGGTAGCAGATTTTTCTCAAACAGGATAAAAACCAATTTGCACCGAGACTCTTTGATTGTATTCCATCATAAATGCTAATAGCAGAGGATAAAATGCATACTCATTAACAGCATCGTTTTTGAATGTTTCGATGCATGTAAATGTTAAGTACAAAGCAAATCTTTATTTGATGTTCATTTACTACTCAGTTTGTGTAGGTGTATGCATGCGCTTGAATGTGTAACAGGTGTGCACCTGTTCTGCCTCCTGCATGTCTGCGCGATGCACTCCAGCATACTGTTAGCACATATGGGATGATTAGCTGGTGTGTCAACGCACACCGGTGTGTACTCTGTCTGTGTGTGTGTTTAGGAGTTAAGGGCACCACCACAGGACATGGACTGTCCCAAACAGGATGGGCGCGCGATGTTTTGACTTCCCTACACACCCTTCCTGTACACTCATACAGTAGCAGCTTCTTGCTTAAATCAGGACTCTATACACACATACTCACACCCACACACACTCAAGTACAGTACGCTTGCACTTATGCAAGCAATATTTGTAAAATCTACCGCCAGGGTGTGGTGGCTTTGACCCATACACTGCTTAGTCATGGTTACTTGTTTAAGTAATGCACAAATGTAAGCTTATTCTTCTGTTGTGTTGGCTGTACTGCAACCATCACCCCAGATAACATAGTCAGCTAAAATGTAAAGTGTGATATACAGCATATTGAACACACAAGCACTTTGGCAAACACGCTCACACACCCAAATATTTTGAGTGCACAGCAGTTTGCATCAGTTCGACTGGATTTATGCACATCGGCTGTTTTTGTCCATCATTTGGAGTTGAGAAGCAGCAGAGGCGCCCACAACAAAACAAAAGGTCATCAATCATTGTGGCAAAACAATGGAACATCTGTGTTCGCAGGTGTGTCGCCCATATTTGCGTTCATGCGGCGGTATGGCCACATATGTGTTTATATGATCTGTTGGATTTGTGTATGTGTGTGTGTGTGTGTGTCACTGAGCCTGCATGACAAAGAGATTCTCATGTAGCCAGTTGACATTTTAGCTCAGCTATGACTCACAGGGATATCACACCATATCAATCACATAAACACACACACACAGCCACAGACACACACTCACACAGAGTCCTTTCTTAATCCACCATTATTGTTCTTTCTCTCCCCGTCTTCCTTTCCCTTCTGTCTTTCTTTCTCTCCCTGATTCATACTCTTCCCATCCCCCTCTCATTCTCTCGCTCCCTCCCTCCGTCTATTATTCACTAATTTTCTTTCATTCTCTCCCTCTCTCTTTCTTTCTCTCCTGCAGTGTTGCCAGTTGGCAGAGTGCCAGGGAATGCTGATATCAGCTGGTAGATTGGGCCCTGCCAACATGGCGAAGAGCAAAAATGAGAAAGGAGGCAGACAGAGAGAAAGAAAGAGAGAGACAGCGAGAAACATACAGTGCAGTTACAAACTGGGCAGCATAAAAAAACATTGTCAGAAGCCATGTGAATGAAAATGATTTAATGTGATTGCCAGCATGGTGTTGAGGGGAGAAGGGGGGAGAAAAATAGGGTAAAGAGACAGACATGCTGGAACAGAGACGAAGAGGGAAATTAGAGTGGTGGAGTGGCAGGCTGGGGCATAACATGAAGAGAGAACAACAGATTTAAAAATCATTTGAAAAGTCAACACATAGTCAGATACATCCAGGCAGACAGACAGAGATGCAGAAAGAAGGAGAAAGAAATGTATCTGCAGCAGCGTTAAGTCTGATGGCATTATCATATGAATATCACCATCACAATGCATTGTTCTACCGTGACGCTGGCTGTCGCCAACCACCGGCCCTGTCATGCCAATAAAGACAATTTGGATAGATGGAGAGGAGATAGGGTGCAGCAAAGGATGCAGGGAAGGGGGTTGGGGTGACTGAAGGACAGATATCAGATTGGAATCAGGTGGAGCAGAAGCACATAAAACCCAGGTGTGAATGAACCAAGAAACCCAGCCGCCTAAACCACCTTCGGACACGGCCCTGAACGCATGGCCGACAAAATCAGTTCGTTGGCAGTCTGCAAATTTAAGTCCCCTTTGTGCACCAAAAAAAATCCACGCAAATGGATCGTGCAGGTACTCAACAAGCTGTAAACTGCTGTTCTGTTGAAAGGGCTGTGAAGGAGAAACGCATGCAGCCGTTGTGCAAAGGGAGGAACACTTTTAAAAGTACACCATGCAAATGCATTTTCAATGTCAGGTGCAAATGTGAGGCACATAAAATCGCACAATGGGTCCTGACGTGAGGCAGAGGGGAAAAAACAACATATTAAACTGGATTCACTTGTTTTTTTTTTCCTCCTGCTTTTTCTCTGACTCTGGAATTTGCAGTGTACGTGCAGCGGTGTAACAACATAGCAATTCACATGGTAATGACTGCTTAAAAGCATATCGTTGTTGTGTTAAGCATTGCCATGATGTTGTCATTACAGTAATTGCAGTGTAACTTTGTGGGCACCGAGATAACTGACTTTACCTTCACTGGAAGTTGGTTTTTATGTCAGAGGTCAATATGCTAACTGAAAAAGCATGGATGCATGGTTTAAGTACTGATAACTCCTCCTGCACTTGTGTCACAAGGTGGGTGTGGAGAAAAAAAGAGGGGGAAGGGGGGGAAGGGGGGGTCGCTGAGTCATTCATAGCATCCGTGATAAAGAGTTGCCAAGGGAGCAGAAGCACAATATGTTCAGACAAGTTTATTTTTGGGGGGTTTTGATGTCATTGTGTAAATATCCACTGAGTGATAGAGTTTTATTGTGAAGGCAGTGAGTGCAGGTTTGTACATGCCACAGCGCTACACATCATAATTGTAAATGTGAGGGTGTGAACACCTTTCACTTAGTGTTTTTAACAGTGTGTGTGTGTGGGCAGGAAGTATTACATCTGCTCAGCCTTGCATTAATGATAGGAGTGTAAATGCGTGTTATAGGCTGTATATTAAGAGCGTCCGTCGCCTGTAGCACTGGTTTCAAACCTCTCTGGCTTGTTAGCCTTTGTAGCAACCCCTCGTCGCAGTTTGCTTAATTGAGTGTGAGCTCAGAACAGTTTTAACTGGTTTTATAGTTTAAGGATGCCTGCTGTCTTTCAAAAGCAAAAAGATTCATCAAACCTGTAGCTGTTTTTGTCTTCTTTCCAAGCTCTTAATTATCTAACGACCCCCTATGATTTATTTTTTGACCCCTTGGGAGGCCCGAGCTTCAGGTTGGGACCCCCTGACCTGCAGTGACACTGAAGAGCGAAAAGGCTTTGCAACTGCTACCTTTGTGTTGTTCTTATCTGTGCCTGCAAGTGTGTGTGTGTGTGTTTGTTGCACATGCACCTAAAAATAGGCGCCTCCAAGGTCTCAAGTCTGGGCCTCAGGGCGTGAGGTAAAATGTGTATCTGCAGGCCGAGTGTGTGAATTCCTACAAGTGTATCTTTCTTCCAGCTGTACTGCTTGAGCTGTCATGTGATGTGCTCAGCGAGGTGTCCTATGGGGATAAGTGGGTGTATGAGAGACTGACCACGAAAAAAAAAAATGTGTGTGGAGGAGAGGATGAGCGACCGAGGGAGGCAGAGAGGGGAGGCCGCTCTCTGTGCGGTACAGTATAATTTGGCCCTGTGGTTTTTATCGCGTGGTCACGTGGCGAACTTCCCCACAGACGGTATTCATTTCCTTAACTTCACCTTTCCCTGAACCCCTTTGCTTCACTCCCTGCTTCGCTCCAACTTTGTCTGGCTCTGCCCTCCCCTCATCTCCAGCTCCGGCAGCGATAAGGAGGAAAGTCTCCACCACGAAAGATGTGGCGGGTGGACTCCTGGTGCAGGAAATGCAAACTTTTCTCTGTCATTTTGTCCTGAGAGTGGAAGCGGTACTTCTGTCAGAGGGCTTGCGTTTGCCTCGAGGCACTCGTGGTGCTGTTGGGAGAAGATGTCCTTCAAATGGACATGCGGTCGACCTTTTAGATGATGAAGATGAAGAAAATGATGATGTGAAAATGATAGATTCGGCCCCGGACTCTCTATCTGTCCTCAGCCTTTGCTCAGTTGTCGCAGGCCAACAGCAACATGTAGTGAAAAAACGAAAGTATGCGCCACTTCCTCATGTCCTACTCCTCTACGTTTAACACCATCCTACTCCTTCCTTCTTCCTGTCTCACCCTACCACTTAATTTCTTCTCCTCGACCCTCCGTCTCCTCTCAAGCTGCTGCTCCTGCTCTTTCTGAATCATTCCTCCTCCAGCAGGGAACACGAGCCGACGATTCCTCGGCACCGGGAACGATGCGGCGGTGCCAGATCTGAGCGAGGGAATCTGAATGTTGGAAACATCACAGCGTCTCGGCACAGAGGCGAGACTCTCGCTTCGAGTCGTGCGGGCCGTGTGAGCGGAGGTGCTGACAGATTCGACTGATTCAGGATTACAAGACCGGGGCCTTAACAGAAGAACTGGTTTGGAGCGCGCAAATGTCATAAGCAAATCGCTGGAAAGGCTTAAGGGTGCACACTGAAGATCACCTCCAGGGGTTCAGAGAGACGACGCAAAGGTGGGAGCAAACGCACCCAAACAAACGCCCACGTGATGTTTTCACTTTCACCTGTCCAACGACAAACACTCTGATTCAAATTGCATCAAAAATGTCCAAACCCCCTCATCAGCAATAGCCACCCTCCCCTCTGAGATGTCCTTCAGCAAGATGCTATCCACAAGCCCCTGGGAAGCTGACCCTACGCTGTGACCTCCTTGTGGAATATGTGCATCAGACATGTGAGCACCTATAGAAAAAAATAGAAACGGCTGATTCTTTATTCACCCTGGGGAAATTTAAAGAACATGTCCTCTCGTTCTTAGTGACACCTCGCTCCATGCTCTCTCCATTGCACTTCTTCTGTTATATGTATGTACATATGTATGTGCAAGTTTTAATACTTAAATGGACACTTCTTGGTCCAATTAAGGGTGAAGCACCTTGCTCAAGGGCACCTTGAGAGCATGGATAAGAGGCTGGGAAGTAACTTCAGGGGATCTGAGCCTAAAGGTGCGCGTAGCATCAAGGACTGGTCTGTGAGGTCGGCGAAAGTGTCATTTAAACAATAATTGTTTAAATATGGAGATAACGGCTCACACTTTCAGACTGACTCTCCTGGAAAGCCATAAATAAAAGAGAGTTTGAGGTAAGTTTGAAACTACTTTGCTCTCTCACCTCCACAGACGTGGAAAATGGCTGCAGGAAGTGGGCACGCACGTCGGATCATCTGTTTCAGAGAGCTGCTGCAGTGGAGGCTGATTAGAGAATACCGATGCCTTAATACCTCCTGACTAACCTTTAGGCTTCCTCTGCTCCCCATCTCTTGATGATCGGACCCACGCGGCTCTATCTTTTCCTTGACCTGCTGTTTCAAACCGCAGTGGGCCCCTTCTGCCTGCGCTGTGACCTCCTTTAGCTCGCCTCGCTCCCAAAAATTGCGATTCGATGTCGGCCGGTCAAACGCACACACGGGGTGGAGGGGAAAAGCGAACCATCTACCTGTCCACCTCTATTGCGAGAATCAGTCTGAAACCGGCCTGCAAACTCGATGCAAGTGGCACAAGTGGCGTACTATTTAAGTAAGACCCTAATGCTCTAAATACACGCTAATCCCGAGCAGCCAGCAGAACTCTCAACAGTCTCAAAATGTCACAATGCAGTAGATTCTCCCTAACTGAGGGCAAGCAGGTGCCTCTCCCGCAGCGCACTAATGACCCAATTATATCAATCAGAAGCCTTGATTGGTGCTACACTCCTCTCCCTTTTACTCTCTCCCTGTCTCTCCGTCTCTTTCTCCCTCACATGCAGTCTCTCCCCCAAGAGCCACCTGGATGGGGTGTATGTGCCCCCTCAAGTACAGTACAGTATGTACAAAGATGGGGAGGAGGCGGCATTGATGGTGGCGGAGGAGGATACTACTTGAGCACAACAAGCCGAGAGGGGTCTGAATGAGGCAGAGCCATTAGGCGCTTTTTAACACGGGGCCAGCGTTTCGCATTCATTAGTACAGTAGGTTCCTGATGAGCATTCGCAACGTGAAATCATCCTGTGACGAAAAGTAGACAACCTGTAAGGGGTGGAGGGGGGAGACCTGATTCTTTTCATGTTTGAGTTTTTACATTATGTGCAGATGCTCGTCTTATAGTTTCAAGTAAAGGCTGGACATCAGTAAGACTTTGAGTGATTGTAAAAGGTCGCTGCAGAGGGCAAAAATCAAAAGAAAAACACTCATTTCAACACGAGTGTGTGCGCTTTGCAGAATTATTTCTTTCATTCATCACATCTGCTTTCAATCCATTCAGATAACATGCAGTTTAGGGGCATTTGATTAAGAGACTGTGTGTAAAAATGCTTAAAAAACCAAATAGAAAGAAGAAGTAGACAGAGTTTACTTCAACATGTCTGTTTATAGGACAAGCCAGCAATGCCAACCTACTTCCAGAATGCACACGCTCTCAAAAGTGTGACATTTCGGCTGGATATAAAAATAGGGCATTTCAGGATCCCTAAACATATTCCATTGGACATAGAAAAGGCGACAGGAGTGTCTTTGGTCAACCCAGATGACACGTCTGCGCCTTATCTCATGAGGAATTTCCTCCTCGCCCCTGTGATGTGCGTCAATAACGTGCAACCATTTTCAGTCGCTCTTTCCCCTCTTCTCTCTCGCGGCCATCTCAATTAGAGGCACATTAATGAAATAAATAACCATCAACAAACAATGCACTAATAAACACCCCCCTCCAAAAACGCGATGAACCCTGCTCGCAGATGGTGTCCGCGCACAATCCCGCGTCCAAAAAACGCGATTAAAAATCACGAACAGTGGGCACGTAGTTTTTTGGAAGTCGGGGGTGGCGTGTGTGTGTCATGTCAGCCTATCTATCGCTCTCTCCCCTGCTCCATTTTGTTCTTAAATTTTCTATACAAAAGATTAAGGGAGGGGAAAAGACGAGTGAGCGAGCAGGGAGAGGACGGGAGGAGAGAGGAGGAAAAAAAAGTGCCATCATGGATTTCATCTTGAATCCTCTGCCAATCTCCCGAACCGACATCAGTCCCAAAAAGCGACATCGTGTCCAAAAACGCACATTTTAAAAGCGGGGCTGTAAAACCGGTAACTTCTCTTGGCGGAATACAATTTGGCAACACGCGTTTCGCACACACACACACACACACACACACACACACACACACACACACGACCACAGCGTTGCCTTCCACACTTGCTATGCTACTTTCTGAGCTTGTAGACACTGGAGGTGATGTTAGGACAACTAAACGGCTTGTAGTAAACATTGTAGTAAACGGTGGGGTAAGTGGAACGTTTATAAAACACCATTACAGCCCGCCGATGCGTTTTTGCGCACATCCCGGATGAAAGTGGCGGTGCTTATCTCGAAAACAATGCCCTACACAGTGCCTAATGTGTGTCCAACAAAAGAATTAGTCCAGCTAATCGCATCCAGCCCCAAATTACGCTTTGCAAATCAAGTTGCTAACATGCAAAAATCCACTTTAACGCCTGGACAATATGTCTGCGGCTTATCGAAATCCTCCGTTACGCACCGAGAACTTGTGCCTCTCGTCGTAAAAGCTACTTTTTTTGTGTGGCCAAACGTCGTTTTTTCACAGAGGTTAAATATGGATAAAGAAGAAGAGGTCATAACGCTGCCTAATTTCAAACCTGGCGTCCTCGCGCGAGTAGGAATAAGTCCAAGCGAACAGAACTTGGTTAAAGTTTTTTTTTTTTTTTTTTTTTAATACATCTTAAACCACTCCGAGTGACTTTTCGTGCACTTGCAACCATTTTAAAGTCGCGTTTAATTTCGCCTCGAGTCGTCGAATCGACTTGTTTAAAATGTTCCGCCGACTGTTTTCTGAATAAGAAGCGAAGCGGTGCATTTTTTCTGCTTTTCGGTCATGTCACGGGCTATACGAGGGCTCGCGGGCTACATGCATGTCGGCCACGCGCGCACATACGCCGGTTTACATACATGACACACACGTAAAGTGGTCCGGAGCGCGCGGTTAACATACATAGACTCACATACATGCTCCGAGCCGATCGGTGGCACGCGCGCACACGCGCACACACGCACGCACGCACACACATCCAAACTGCAAAATAAAAAATAAATTAAAAAAAAGGAATAAAACACAACAACAACTATATTGGCCATTATCCCGTGTGTTGCCCGTGGAGGAAAAAAGGCAACAACAGTCGCAATAAATTCAATTTTGGAAATGTTTCATCACCGGTGTTTCACGCCACCATGCATAAAAGTGGATATGTAAACAGAGTGGCGGCTAAAAAATGAACTAGATAAATGAAGATATAGGATATATGTTGAAAGTAAAGACTCAGTGTACTTACGGGAGAGGCGGCGAGGAGATTAATGACACGACACGTCATGATTACGTTTCACTTGAATTAAATACATTACGAGTTGGGAAAAAAATGGAAATCAGGGTTGTATACAAGCATACGCCGTTTCCCCCTCCCTCCTCCCTCCGTTTGGTCACCCTCTTCTCTCTCTCTCTCTCTCTCTCTCTCTCTCTCTCTCTCTCTCTCTCTCCTCCTCCTCCTCCTTGTCCTCCTCCATCTCCCTTTCTTTTCCTTCTCCCTTTCTCTCCTTTCTTCTTGCGTTTTTTCCCCATTTATTGTACAGGAGTGAGTGAATAGGGAGAAGCAGAGGAGAAGTGGGAGGGAGAGTGATGTAGGTTGGAAATGTTAATTATAATCTCAGCACGGGCACCATTTTACAACGCTGTCATCTCTTCACATTTGTATCCTAAATATGGCATCTCGGGTGGCGGGTGGCTGACAGTTTGGAGAGACTTTTTCCTCTTTTTTTTTTTTTTTTTTTTTGAGGAAGGAAAATAAAAAGAGGTTTTTAAAAATAAAAATTTTAAAAAAAGTTTCACACCAATTGAAGTGTGTTAAAAGTGATGGTGACAGAGACAAGAGGCAGCCTAAATGTTGTGGTGAGCCACCCCGGAAGCACATGGCCACTTCCAGGATGGGAGGAACACAAAGTGCACGTATTTGGATGTAGGGTTCCCAACGTGAGGTCCGGGGACCACCGGGAGTCCCTGGGGGGGTTTCCAAGGGGTCTGAGCAAAAATAGCAGCACTGCAGTATCAGTTTGGGGAAACACTCAAATTTGGACTTGGGTTAAAGTGTGCAGGTCAGGCAAAGTATGTATAGCAAATTTTAGAAAAGCATTAAAAGTAAAAGTATTATCACACAGTGCATTATGTCACATTGTCCTTTCACGTTTGGGCTTCCCTGACTTTTTCAGTTGGTTTGATTGTGGCAAAAGTTGAACATTTCGCTGAGTGAAACCACTTTCATACATGCAGTCCATGCCAGAAATGTTCAGCAACATTTTTCTGCATGACTCCTGGGAATGAGCGCAGGGGTCGATATTCAGGGAAATCTGTACCGCCAGTCTCCCACCTCAAGACCATAGAATATTTCAGGGAAAAGCATATAAACGGTTACCTCATGGGACAAAAGACGCTCTTTATGTACGCCGTGCTAGCCAGTCACAAGACTCCGCTGATGATGTATTTGAAACATGAGCCTTTCTTCTTAAAAATTGTCTTCACTTCTGTCCAGTTCAGCAGCCAACGCTCTTTTAAAGGCGGCTCTAAAACTAACTGACAGGCTCAGAGCCTTTACAAAGTATCACCTTAAAAGCATTGCTATTGCTAATGTGTTAGTTAGCATGTAGTCAGCCATGCAGCAACATCATCATCCCTTTAAAATATCTGTGAACACCTGACGAATTAGTTATTTTCTCTCCTTTTAGCTCTTTAGTCGACCATCCTATAAGAAAAATATCTGTCTTTTAGCTCTGTTTTGGTCTCCACCAGCACCTGATGGGAATGTCTGCTTCGTTAGCAGCTAGCTATGCTTTAGCTCACTGCTAAAAAGAAAATGTCCTGTATTTTAACTTTGCTAGCTTATCTAGTTCACTCTAGATGACTAGCAACTAACATGTGAGTTAATAAAAAGCTTCTTTCCGTAAACCAAACATTTACTTTTGTCTGCCATGTTTCTGTGTAGATGACATCAGAGTGGACATGTTGTGTAGGGAGGGAGCATTTTGCTCAGCCCAGAATTACTTTTTCCAATTATTCCGACATCATGCGAATGCGCTGTTAAACTTTCAAAACGAGCACGGGGAAACTTTCCCTCTTCAGCGAGGAAAACAGTCTTTCAGTGTCAAACATGCGTCAAACATCCAAGTGAAGTAACAAGAAGGTCAACACATGTTTTTGAATGGAGGGCCCTTTAAAACTGGAACAACGGGCTCAAAGAGTTGCAGAGCTGGATGATGATGCTCTGCGGGTCCATCACCATGAGTGGCCCCTCTCACATTAGTTATAGATTCAGTGTTGGTTCCAAAAATATTGGGATGCTGTCCAAAACATTAAGAAAACACAATGCGACCATTTGTTAATCTTTTTTTGACAAATACTCGGTTGAAAACAAGACAATATATTTAATGTCTGACCTCATCAGCTTCATTGATTTTATGTAAATATCTGCTTTTTCTCAATTTGATTCAGCAACAAGTTGGACAGGAGCGACTACAGACTGGGAAAGTTGTGGAATGCTCCAAAAACACCTGTTTGGATCATTCCACAGGTAAACAGGTTGTTTGGTAACAAGTGATGGAAAGGCTCAGCCGTTCACAAGCAAGGATGGAGCGAGGTTCACCACTTTGTGAACACATGACTGGATAACGGATTTTACTACGTGGACTCGGGAACTCTTTGTAAAACTACTGTCAGTCAGCACAGTTTGTTTGGGAATGGTTTTTATGTACATTGTGTAAAATACTGATCAATGCAGCTTTAAGTTTACTTTAAGACGCAGTCTGCAAGTGGTGTTCAGCAGCTTTCCTCCACATTTCCACCCGTGTGGTGGTGTGAAAAGCTCAGCTGTGAAGAATGGACCTTTGATGTGAGGACTGCCGTTGGAGGGACATTGTGCTACTAACTGTAGACTGAACCTGGAGTTAAAAGTTTCCTTTTCACCTCTGAAAGAGGAGTTTTCATCAGGTTTCAGGATCTGCAGACCTACATGTGTGTGTCTCATACACCAACTTTAGATCTGATTCCACTGGAATCTGGTTGAATGCATATCTGCACAGAACATCTTGATTTGGGACACACAGTCATACTAAGTTGCACTTGAAGGTGCGTCCCACCGTAGTCGACCTGGAAGTCTTGTTTCAACTCAAATATTTTCATTAGACCTTTAACACTTCAGCATTTTAAAGCCTCAAGAGCTGAATTCATCGCAGACTTTGTTTTCAGGCCGACTTATTCTCTAATTGTAAGCGGGTTGAACGAGCCGGCGGGCTCCACCGTACAAGGGCGAACGACGACAGCGGGCAGAGTCAAATCTACAGTACGTGGGCCAGGATGTGCACAGAGTGGCGAAGCCCACGCACCTCTTCCACCACCTCTCAGGCTTTATCAAAGAGTTAAAGAGTGGAACGTACTGAGCAACAAAAAGCCAGCCTGTTAGCATGATCTTCACTTTACATTTCGTCACTCGACTCTCTCGCTCATAAATGATTTTATTCTTTTCGATAATGTGGGCTTCAGTCTAAACAGTATTTAGATGTAACCTCGGCCTTTGTGTGTTTGCCCCCCCCCCCCCCCCCCCCCACATATGGAAGAAATATCACTTAATTGTAAGTCTGAATGTTTCTCAGCTGAAGGCCTTGGTTTTAGCATTTAAATGTGATGTGCTCAAGCACTGTGTGAAGGTAAATGTTGGCTGGGAAATTCAAATGTCTTTGCTGACGCAGAACATATCTCCTGGATCAGCCATTGTAAGCCTGCTATTGTGTATCTGAGAGTGACTGACTAAGTCTGTGGCATATGTGTGGTGCATGCTTGTCTCAGTGTGTGTACACAGTAAATCAATGTGTGCATGAGTGTGTGTGCGTGAAGACATTTTGCATGTCAGCAGCATATATATCTGTATACAAGTGTACGTATGCATCTCTCTGCTGATGTGTCCCTGCAACTGTGCTGTGTGTGAGTGTGTGTCGGCCTTGTGTGTGCGCGTCTCCCCGCGCACTCTATTTGTGTTTGTGTGTACGCTCACGGTACATATGTGTACGTGTTTGCGGCTGCCACAATGGCATCATCACCCGCCCCTGACGCTTTGATTGTTTTCTCCGCCGCAGCAGAAATGCACCAATTAATATTCAGAGAGTGAGTGAGACAGACGCATGCACATGCACGCACACACACACACACACACACACACAACAAAAAAAAACACAACAAAAAAAAAACAGCCGTGAGGGAGGGAGCCAGGGAGGGAGGTGTGATGGAGAGAGGAGTGAGGGGGGCAGAAGAGATGGCACAGAAAGAGGGAAAGAATTGGGGAGATGAAATGAAAGATGAGGAAAGTATGTGTGTGCGTGTGTGTGTGTGTGTGTGTGTGTGTGTGTGTGTGTGTGTGTGTGTGTGAGAGAGAGAGAGAGATGGAGTAAGATAAGGGTGGAGGGGAGACAGGCGTAGATGGAGGGGGATGAAATCTGATAGATGTTTGGCTAAAAACAAGAGAAGGAGAAGAAGAAAGGAGGGATGAGGCCAAGGAGGAGGAGGAGGAGGAGAGGATCAATATGTACATATTCAGTCAGATATGGTGGGAAATCAATTGAGAGGAGGGGAGGAGGAATTGATTCGGGGGGGAGGAGGAGGAGGAGGTGTGGGGGGCACAGGGAGGAGGGGGGGAGGAGGGAGGAAGGAGACGAAGGAGGAGGAGTGCAGAGGTGGAGTGATATGTGGCTACGGCTGCTGTCCTTTTTGTCGCAGTGTCAGGGTATTGATACTGTAATACACTCCACCCCCCACACACCCCCCCACCCCACACAGACACACCATCACCCCCCCTCCACCCCCCATCACAATGCTGCCGTGACAACGGCTGTCGCGGCGACGCCTACTGGCACAATGCAGCCACAATACAGAGGGCACTGAAGCATCACACACACACACATACACACACACACACACACACTCAGAGAGAGAGAGAGAGCAGAGCAGGCCAGAGAGAAGGGGGGGGGAGAAAGGGGTGGAGAAATATAAGGAGGGAGAGGTGGAGATTAAGAGGGAGGGAGGATGGACGGATGCAAAGGGGGGCAGAGAGAGAAAGATGGTGATGGAGAGGAAAGAAGGAGGAGATTGATGGAGAGACAGGAGCAAGGGAAGGAAGGAAGGATGGAAGGAAGGAAGGATGGAGGGAGGTGGAGGAGAGATATGGCGGGATAATATTACATGTGTAAAACGCTGGAGGGTGTGTGCCCATAGAAACATGTTTAATGGCTTTTATGATTGCAGAAAGGTTGTGTGAGGTGTTTTTTTTTTTGACAGAGTGATGTATGCACTGCATGTGTGCAAACAACAAGGTGTTTATGGCGTGACGTGGATCCATGTTGGATGCTCACACTTACACTACCTGTGTCTAGACACTGTGTATGAATGTGCACACGCGTGTGCAAGCTCGCACGTGTGATGCAGTCAGCTGGGGCTTCAGGTTTCGGTGTTAATAATCGGTGTTTTCTTTCATTTTATGCAGCTATTTTCAAGAATGTTAATAAATCTACAGGATGTGGTCGCTGTCCTGTGAAAACCATGTATCTCCAAAATGTCAGCCCTCTTCTCAGCACTGTGATGGTGCATCTTTCTGCTCGTCCAGTAGGTGATTTTTTAAGGTTTGCTTAACTTAAGAGGCAGAATTTGCCCAACCCATAAAAAAACATGTCATCCTTCAGTTTATCTGCAAAAATCTGGAGATACAAGGTTTTCTTTGGACAGCTTTTAAACTCATTAAAATGGTGTTTTGTCGGTTTTACATCCATCATTTCCCTCTTTCTAATTTCTTCACTCTTTTATACTTTAAGTTCCGGTGACGCTGCCAAGCATTTTTCTGATCAAATAAAGTGGAAAGCATATTGATGAATGACAGCACAAATCAAGCTGAAAGGCTGAAACCAGCGCTCAGGGGTGCGTTCAAGAGCTCATTTCAGTGGCGGATTGTTCCTCTGTGCTTCAAATCATTGGTGTCAAACTTGAAGTCAAAGCAGAGAAACATAAAATTAAAAAAAAAACACACACACTGCCTGCTTTGACCTCCCTCCAAAATGTCTGCGCCGGCGTATTACTGTATCTCCCCTCAACATGCTCTCTCATTTACAAAAGAAACGCTTGGCTGGCTGCCTATAAGTCAGTTTATCCGCGTGAGATGACCAACGTCCCTCTCTTTCTTTCTCTTTTTTTTCCCTCTCACTATCTCATACAGTGTGTGTGTGTGTGTGTGTGTGTGTGTGTGTGTGTGTGTGTGTGTGTGTGTGTATGATCTATAGTTCCCTGCCTCCCCCCCTCCTCCCTCCCCCCTCCCTCACCCTAACCCTTCTTAATATGATGTAAAAAGCTAATCGCATGCAAATGTCTGTTGTCCCGGTAACCGGGCCTGAAAAATCCCTTTGATGTTTCCCCCGACTCATTCTCTTCACGTTCTCTTTGTTCGCCACAGTCTCGCTGCTTTGTCAACATCCCCCCTTTTACCCCGCTCGCTCTCTCTCCTTCATCCATTCTGCAGCTCTCTCGGCCCTCTCTTAGTTCTCTCCATTAGAAAAAAAAAAAAGTTCTAACTCTACTTTGTGTCTCCCTCTTTCTATAAGCCCCCCCTCTCTATTCTTCCTCTCCTTCCCCCCACCTCCCTGCCTCCTCTCCCCCTCGCGCTCCTGCTCTCCCCTTGACTGTGCCTCTCTGTCTGTCTGCCCCTTCGCCCTCGCTCATTTCCCATCATTCCCACCTACTGTCTCCTGTCCTTCTCCTCTGTCGCTCCCTTTCTCTCTCCCTCAGTTCTGCCCCTTCCTGTCCCCCCTCCTCCCTCTTTGCCCACCCTTTATCTCTCATTCCTCCCTCTCTCTCCCTCTCTCGCTCTATGTCCCTCACATGCACAGATGGACACACACACTCACGCTCTCACCACTGCCCTCCCTCCTTTGGAGAATTTGATCCCTGGAACTATTTGATATGGCGCTGCACTGTAGTTATCTAATCATTCTGGGTTTTGTGAGGCCTGGTGGAGGCAGCTGCACAGCTGGCTTTCAGAGGAGGGACCCCGCTCATTACAGCAAGTTTGAGGTTATGAGGTTGTAGGCCTCATTTTGAGGTTAGACCTGCTAAAAAGGTTCAAGCACAACCTCTAACACACACACCGCCGCTCCTCTCAAATCCCCTCTGAGAGGTTTGGAACTTGCATCCAGTTTTAATTCGACACAGAAAAAAGTACAATTATCAAGTAAGCATAACATGCATTTTCAACATTCTTTCCAAAAAAAAAATGTAAACATCAGGCAGGGTGTGTCAGAGCAACAGAGCAAGAGGAAAGTTTCTATACATTAATACTGCCTTGCCGTGGCGTACACAAATGAGGAATTCTGCATATGACAATCTATACTGCAGTAAGAATGAAAGATGGTGTTCATTACATTGCTTCCAATACAACGCAATGTACCAAACAGCTAAAGGCTATGAAGTGTACAAGGCTTCTCCAAGCCAACAAATTACATATTGATTGAGAAACGGCTCAATAGCCATTTGCAAGTTGTTGAATTTGAATGCAGATATGAAACGTGCTAAGTCTGACAACAAGCGACAAACCGCTGCCGCTGTCTGCAGACACGAGCTTAACCTCCCGCTGCTGCCGGCTTTCACTACCTGATGGGTTCATGTTGTACCATAAGCATGACACTGTTTGATCGTGACACACGCGTGCAGTGGATGGTGGTTGGTTTTACCGACTGCATGCTTGCAGTCATGAAATATGAACTACGTCATCATGTGAAGTGTTGAAACCTTTTGTTCTGGGCTGGACTATCAAAACTGTGCAGTGTAACATTTATGTCTAGTAATGGACCCACAACTGGGTGTGGAGGAGTAGCAGAGGTTTTACTGCTGCTCTGCAAAGTTGAAGCTGTTGATCCATTACTTCTTACTATCTGCTTTTTACAAGTTAGATGGGCAGACTGATACCACTGTCTCATGTAGGGTTAAAATGTAGCTTCCACCAGCAGTCGCTTAGCTTAGTTTATCTTAGCTTAGCTTAGTTTAGCACAAAGACTGGAAGCAAGGGGAAACAGCTAGCCTGAATCGGCAACAAAATCTTCCTATCATTACCTCTTAAAGTCCTTAGATAACACTTTATATCTCATTTGTTTAATCCATGAAACACAAAGTAAAAACTTTTACACAGGGCACGCAACACTCCTCTCCAGGAAGCTACTGTGCCCGACCAGGAAATAGTCTGGCACATAATCTCCCATTACACCAAAATTTAACAACAAGACATAACATGTTATTTAATGAGTGTCAGAGGTGCCGGTAGACTCACATTTAGACAGAGCCAGGCTGGCTGTTTCCCCCTATGTACAATTTTTATGCTAAGCTAAGCTAACCAGCTGCAGGCAGTAGCTTCATATTTAGTTTACAGACCTCAGAGTGGTATTGATTTTCTGATGTAACCCCCAGCAAGAAAGCAAGTAGTTTTTTTTTTTTCCTAAAATGGCAACATTTTCAGTTAAAATTTAAGAAAATCCTCCGACGTCACAGCAGCACAAACATGTTAGGCGCCGGGCTTCGAAGGCATCACGAAGACGTCTTCAAACTGTCATCATGAAACTCAAAATTCACCAGCATTCTGGAGCATCCTAAGACACCGTCTTCCTCTGAGCACCAGATTTGAGTAACTTAGCTCTTTTTAAGAATAATCAGGCGTAGATCATGTCCCCTGGCTGCAAGCACGAAACCAGTAAAACCAGAATGTGGCACACTGAACAAAGTTCAGACTAAATGTAACTACAATACCTCTTTGTATACAAATCAACATTGCACAGACACCCATTTTATACCTTTGGCATACAGAATATGGCATCTTATATTAAAAGGCATAAATTCATAATCAGTACTTTTTAAGGCACCAAGAAGCTCATGTTGCTGACACTTTAAAGAAGACTAAATACCATTTCGTCCTTAAATCCTTGCCACTGTTAATGCGACATCATTAGCTTAAACACAGAATGTATAGCAGTCGGATACGATGCTGTCAGACCTTCCCGTTCTTCACTGAGGCAGCGCTCACTGTGTGTGTCCAGATGTAACCTTGCCTGACGCTGATTTGGCCACTGTACCAGGCTCTAAAATGGCCTCAGTGAGTGTGTGCGTGAGCATGTGAATAGTGCTCCACTGTCTTATAACAATAAGAATGACTGCATGCGTTGAGGGATGCTGTGTGTGTATTTGTGTGTGTGCATGCTCACACCACCCCTGCCTCATTTGCATAGATGCAATCACACCTAGCCTATGCCACGCATTTCTACACAGGCAGGAGGAAAAACAAGCCTACAGTACTCCATTCAGCACTATGAAAATGACAAAGTACTTAATACATTCTAAATCTGCAATCCTACGGTGGATTTACGCCCCACATATCACTTCCTGTTTATTATCAGATGCTGGAGCATGTGACGCGTACAGTCAGCCAGCCAGGCAGTCAGTGGTTCAGACCAAGTGGTTTGGCCTAGTGGGGAGCCGCGGGGCAGACAATGGCCGCTCTGTGTGGCTGAAGTGCCTTTGGTGTCAATGACTCTGCCAGCAACTGAGACTGGCAGATCCAAAATGGCGGAGCGCAGAGAGCCCTGCTGGTGCTTGTCATGCTTTAAACAGGGCAGTTTTGATCCTTTTTTTTTCTGGAGGCAGCTTTTCTTCAGGGGCTCATATCAGAGCTGGGAGGTTTAACATGGGAGGGAAAGCAGTGCAGCGCGGCGCCGGTTCATCTGCCGGCATTTTGTTTGTTTTGAGGAGGCGAGGGGGAAAAGGGGCATGTGGGAGAAGTTGAAAAAGAGTCTGAGGGTCTCTCTTTTGTCCTCTTGTTCCTCGAAGTCCAGTTTGGCTTGTCCAGAGGTGGATTAGAGATGTCTAAATCTTCAAAAAGTCCAGGGTCCAGTTTCTGGAGACAAAAAGGAACCAAATATTACGTCTCTTTCACATAAATCTAAGTCTTTCCTTCAGCAGAAGTAAGGAAGCAGTAAAAGTGAGGGATAAGCAGCAAATGGAAAGAGAGCAACAAAAAAAGATGATAACACTGACTTACTGCTATTGAGATGACAGCTACACCGCTGTAGAGGGAGACTGAGTCTGAGAAAAAGAAAAAAAAACAGAAACAGTCACATTTTTAATTCTGCGCTAAAGTGTGTGTGTGTGTGTGTGTGTGTGTGTGTGTGTGTGTGTGTGTGTGTGTGCGTGCGTGCGTGTGTGTGCATGTACGTGGGCACACGCGGCAATCCTCCCTCTGTTGCAGAATATGTGCATATCGCTGTCTGTGTGTTTGCCCTATCTGTTTGGGCTGCGTGTGTCCGTCTGTCTGTCAATCTGTTCCCAGCGCAGTCTGTTTGCCAATCTGTCATATTCTGTTTGCTAGATAAGGAGATTGAGAGAATGTGTGTGCGTGTGTGCGTGTGTGTGTGTGTGTGCACAGAGCAAATTCATTTAAACCATGGAGACGGCAGGCAGGTATTGCTGTTTCCTTCCAGCTAAGAAGATGCAAACACACTGTCTTCACTTTGCTAACACATAGAAATGCTTCTGCTGTTTGGAGGATCCAGACATATAGTAGGTTACATGCAGGAGAATTTAAGATCCGTTTCCTCTTTTGCACAAATAATAACACAGCAAGTCTTTCCTTATGTTTGATATATAATGCATGAAAAAGAGACCAATTGATAGTGCTGAAAAAATTGTAAAAAACAAATGGGCTTTGAATAGAAACATGACGAACAATCAGACAAACTACTGCAAACAGATTAGAAGATGACACATTTCAGGCATCTGGGGTTTGAGACGCTGACCATGTGATTGCAACATCTCCAGTTTGGGTCCAGCTGGGAACCTTTGTTGCATGCCATCACTGCTTTCCCTCCCCTCATTCCTTGTGCCTTCGCTGTCCAAAAGAGGCACAAAACAAAATACTTGCAGAGGGGGACGATCTGCTAAGCGGAAACAAAATGGAAATGCTGAAGCCATGGTCGCATCTTCACCCCTGAACCCACAGGGACGCCCTCTATTACAGTCTTTTACGCAGAACACAATGTAAACTGTAAACAGCATAGAACAAAGTGTTTTGCGTAAAACTGATGCATGTCACAGAATAAAATCACTAAAAGTAGTCATGGCCTGCTGCAAACCATTAGAACAGCACAGACTGCTGTGTCTCTGCTCCATTACTGACTGAAAGTTACAGTTGAGTCAGGTTGAAAGTAAAAGTTATTTTTTGTGTAAGGAGACAAAACTTACTAAAGATGTCCACTGGGGACCAGCTGCAACCATCAGATCTGGGAAAAGTCATGTAGTTTTGAAGCTCTACACATTTATTTTACATTCCTTCGACTCAGGTGGCGCTGCCCGAAACCAGCTTGGGTGCTGCGCCTGAGCCTTATAATGATCCTTTCTGTGCGAATTTGCTGACTGAACTGATACTCGTGACAACAGCGCCTGGTTTGAACGAATGCTGCACTCATTAGCAGTCTCAGGGCTTGTTTTCGGCCATGTTCAGCGTTGCAGACTCCACTCTGAAAGCTCCTGAGCCGTCAAACAGTCCTATCAGGGCCTTTTTGGGAAATACAGGTAAAGTTCCTGAAATTGATTCCTAGAAAACTTTCTTGCATTGAAAAAGAGCCTGCAGTTCCAGCGGGGAAGATAAAAACCCTAACTTGACCTCATCACCTCACATTCCTCACATTTCAAAGCTATATTTAGCTACTGAGCAAACGCTGTTTTCATCGACTGTGGAATCACTGGATGCTGTGTTAGTGGACACAGCGTGACCCCACCTGTGAGAAACTTGTTGATCCGGAGCTTCTCCTGGGGTCCCTCCCAGACGCCGGGGATCCCCCCTCCTTCTGGCTGCCGACAGAGGAGGAGTCTGAGCAGCTACTGTGGACTGAGAGGCCGAGAAAGTGTGTGAGAGAGAGAGCTGGTTATAGCTTAACATTAAAACACAGTAAATGCAGGTGGTAGACGCACTTAAAACCGGTCAAATCCTGAGTTCAGGCATGCTTTGCATTCACGGATTGGCTGCCGTTACATTAGCATTGTGTGTATGCACTTCTATAATGTCAGAAATGATTGTATCACAATGTTTTCTTGCGATGAAAAGTGGGGACAGACAAAGAGAGGAGACATTTTTCTCATCCTGTTCAATGAATTTCTAACACTGTGTTCTGTCCCGGAGGACAATTCATGCATTGAAATCCTGAGCTGCTGCACTCAATGAGACACCTGGTGAGCAGTATGTGCATTACACCGAGCTATGAATGGGAAATCACTTTGGCTCCAGGGCAACAGCGGCCTTTAGAGACTGGATGGCGGGTCTGGAATCTGAAGAATTATATTTCAGATTGTGTGTTTGTATTTAAATTTTTTATGCTTTAACCCCGTGGACGGACCTTGTTTCTTAAAGGGGAACTCCATCCTCGGATGTTGCAATACGATTACATAGCACCAGTGACGTGTGCTCCAGGAGGAGCAGACGGGTGACAAATTAAAGGTAAAACCAGAGTAAATGAGTGGAGGAACATAACGAATGCAGATGCTTCCACACAGGCACGCTGCATGGTATAATTAAGTAATTAACATCCAATCGTGCTCTGTGGCAGGTATTAAAGTGCTGAGCAGGCCCAATTGGTTTTGATTTCATATTTTATTATATGTATATGGCAAGAAGGGGTTCAACAGGAACAGAGACAGAAATGAGAGATTTTGGACCATCAAAACACCACATGAGGGAATATCTTTTGGACAGACTTCCAGAGACGTGCAGAATCAATGCCAAGGCAGACTGAAGCTGTTCTGGCAGCACGCGGTGGCCCATCACCTTACTGAGACGCTTGATGTTGGTTTTTCTGTAATTTGTCACCTGTCTCTATTTTTTGACGATGATCGTACTGCGACACTCCTTCAGCCTAGTTATTATGTTTCTATCTCAGTTGGTTATTTCCTCATTTTTCAGGTGGGTTTCTGACTATGCTCAGTGCCCTCAGCAGGCAACCTGCTGCTGATTATGCGTGGGTGGAGAGGGCGGTGATGTTGCTGATAGTATTAACTATAAAAGTAAGTGCAAGATAATGTTTTTCTCAGTGTGACTCACTGTTTGCCTGTTTTTGTTTTTTTTATGGGCTTTCATAGAATTAGCAGAATCCTCTTAATCATAATGTGGCCTGAACATTGAACAGATATTTACACTGAAGATTAAGTTTGCTGAACGGGATCAAAATGCGTTGTAGCTTCTCAATATTTGGCCAGTTATCTACAGAGCTGGTTCTCAACATGAGGTCCTGACCAAAGCTTTGCAGGTGTCACAAGGCCTTATTGATTTTTAACATTCATCCAAATCACTCATTTAAGACAAACTTCCTGCAGTTATTGCATTTACTATTTCCATTAATTGTATTGTATTGTATTGTTATGGATTGAATATAATATAAAATAATTCATAATTAGATTTGGATCAGTTGACTATGTTGATATGAATGTGGTCACTCATTAGGACAATTATGACTCAGCTTTGCATTTCCCCTCATTGTAGCATCTTTCAGCTCATTGTTTTGGTTTTCTAGCTTTTAATGTTTTGGTTCTGTCTGCTCTCATTAGCACCAGTTATAGCCACAGCAGCTGCTTTGAGCTGCTGAAGAGCCAGATGTTTCCCTCGGGAGTTAGCTAACATTAGCTAACTCTAACACAGAGAAATAGCTCTGAAACCCTACTAAATGTTACCTACAGCATCAAACTACAGACGGAAAAAGTTAGTGGTGAAGATAGTGAAGCATTTAGCAAACTATTAAAATGCCAGATTAAGTTAGCAACTAGCTAGCAAACATAGCGCAACATTTAGCAGCTAAGTAGCCAAATGTTGGGAGTTGGTTGAGTCCCAAACAGAGCTAAAAGGAGAGTGAATATCTGACACTTAACATTCAATAGGTGGACGCAAACACAACTTTAAATAAAAGCTAATGCCGCGATGTCTACTGGACGTGTGGATACATGACTGTTCGCTAACAGGGTAACACGTTAACCACAGCCAAAAATAAGTGACTGGAGAGTTTACAGCTTGTTTTGTTGCTCCCTCACAGCCTGAAAAATCGATTCATACCGTTTCATAGATATTTTCCACTGTTTAGATATGGAATCACGTGGTGACTGCAGGCAAAATCACTTATTAGATAGCGAAACTGAAGTTCAAAGCAACGGACTGTGTTCCACCATGTTATGCGTTCACTGAGACCAAACTCAGCAATCAGTTTTGTCAGCTTTAACTACATCTTGATAGGTCATTAAGTGAAATTTATGGCACAGTGACATGATAAGGTAATATTATCATGATATTTTCTTTCTGAAAGTCAGTTAACAGTCATGTTTTAATTATCACTGAGCCCTACAGAAAAGAAACATACAGGAAACACAAGTGAAACTGTCTGTAAACAGTGGATCAGCATTCTAGGATGGATGTTTCATTTGACATTCATCATTTATGGATTAAACAAAAGAGGACAAAGACAGAGTTTAAGGGAGACACAGGACTGAAGGTTGTGACGGGATTTGATCATCGCAGAAGTAAAATCTGTTTCTACAGTGTTTTTGACTGCACTACATATTCTCTGCAGGCATGTCACAGCTCCTCAAAATTTCTCAGTGTGAGACAAATATCAAAAATTCATAGAGCAGCCCGGGGGCACGAGATTGAAAGAAAGAACATGTACCACGTTATTACTTTGTCACATGGGGAGATACACCCAAGACTCGTTTTGTTTCCTGTCTGTAATCTGAGAACCACATCGCTCTCAGCTCAGACTTGAACAATCCAAATCCTATCTGGTCACATAAAACTGACTGGACCTCCTGAAACCGGACTTGATCTTAGATGTTCCTGATCCGGAAGGTTAAAGGAAAAACTGCAGGATTTCCTCAGTTTTCCACCAAACATTGATCACAATCACATCACAAATTGAAAAACCCTTTTTTAACAATTTGAATCTTTGATGCAAACGCTTTTATTCCTCCTCTTCTAGTACCTGCAGCATCCCGTCACAGATGTGTTTCTTTTTGGGCCTACCTCTGTCACTGAGACTGGAGATGGAGTCCAGCTCGGAGCTTTGAGTTCCCGCCGCGTCCAGCAGCAGTTTACTGGAAATTCCCATGCAGAGTGACTCCTTCAGACACAACTCTGGGAAAAGCATAGAGGAGACGTCATAAAAAAAAATAATACAATAACAGAAAACGTAACATACACAAGTGCTTTTGCGTATCATATTGCATTCTAATGACTTTTTAAGGGAAATGACAGGTATAACTGGGTAAGGTACATGCTTGGGTACATAGGAACAATGCAGTTTGAAAACTTAGTAACAGTCCCTTTTTTATGCCAGCTGCAGTGCATCTTATCCAGTGCGATCCTGTAATCGAACCAACTACAGGAATCAAGATGCAAGCTTTATGGATACAAGGAGGTGGATGTGACATGTGATAGCCAGCGACGCATGAGCAATCAAACTGCAGACTGGACTGGTGCTGTTATTTTTTGTGTGTTTTCTATTCAGAAGAAAGACAATTACCATCCGAGATAAAGTTAGACAGCGAGGAATCAGATTTATTTTTGACATCGCCCGAGGGTACGTGAGTCCATGTGACTTCACCCTTTTTAGCAAATATTTTCAAACTTCTGCAGCTAAACCACGAACTGAAAATCCCCCTACACAATGTTTTCAACCATAACTTGAGTATTCTTGTTCACATCAGAGTGTGAAATCAGGAAGAAAAGTGGGAAATCGCCCTTTAATCCTGCAGCCAACCGGCCGCTTGCTCAAGGTGTTTTCCTGCTTTACACCCAGTGCATGCTGGGATTGTGCCCAGGAAAAAGACACAAGAGCCAGAAACACTGCAAAGTCAATTATCGTTACTTTTGCTGCAACGGACTCCACAACTTAGTTACTTAAAGGATCATAATCAAGATGATGCCATTTATTTTAATTGATTACCCACAATGCAGCTGGAATTCTTATGTTAAACTACTTGGATTAGAAGTTGATGAGGGATTTCTTAAAGTGTCATGAGGGAGTCCTCAGCTGAGGACCTTGGAGTCAAAAGGTCAGACTGTACCCGTGTTGTTGATGGCGTGCGTCCACAGCAGATGTGCGATATCGTGAGTCCACGCCACCCTGTGTTCCCTGTCCTTTGCCTGCAGCGTGATGCAGTCTCGGGTTCGAGGGGCATGCCGGACCCATACTTCGAACTTGACCCCTTCCTCACCCACGCTCTGAGTCAGACCCATCTCACCCGTCTGCGGGAGGGACCGAGAGACGGACCGGAAAAAGGTAGAAAGGATGGAAGCAGCAGAAGAAGAAGAAGAAGAAGCAGATAATGAAAACAGAAGAAAAAGATGATGTGAGTGTGTGACAGCAATGGTGTGTGTGTGTGTGTGTGTGTGTGTGTGTGTGTGTGTGTGTGTGTGTGTGTGTGTGTGTGTGTGTGTGTGTGTGTGTGTGTACCTTGATGCTCTGTTTGTAGCTGTAGGCGATGCGTCCCGGGCTGGGGCTCTTCTGCTTGGTGAAGATGATGATGTGCTGGTAGAGGAAAATGTTCCTCACGCCCGCCCGCTTCCTCCGAGCTCCCCCACACACCGTCAGCTCGCCCTGCCGCACCAGCTCGCCGCGCTCCGCCACGGGGATCTGAATTCACACAAAACACACATACACGTTAGGATTCACTTATCGTGGCCTGAGGCCCAGGCTCAGGGCCTTTATCTGTAAAAGATACCATCTTAATTTCTATCTTTAGCATTGAATTGAGTTTTAAAATCATGTTTTCTTTGCCAGAGGGCTGAATTATTTCACCTCTTTTTCTAATCCAGTTTCACTTAATTGTCTTGATACAAGTACAGAAATATTGTAAAAAGGCAGATTACTGTAAAGTGAAATAATCTCAGGCTCTTTGGGACATTTTAAAGGGCCAGTGAGGACAAAAAAGCTGCTAACCGTGTGAAATCTGAGCATCTCCACCTTTATTGCATAAAAGGAGCTCAATTGGGGTTTTTAATACTTATTTTCTGGCTTGTTTTCTCAAATCTCATCCCTTCACCCACTCAAATTTTCGATTTGGACTTTTCAGCAACAAAGACTGAAAAGCCTTGAGTCAATAAAGAAAAGGACAAAGCGGTATGACTATTACAGTGGCGTGCATGATGACATGCTGCATTCCCTCTTCACGAGGATGCTTTCCTTCTGTTGGATCTTTGCTCTGATTGGCCGACTGACTCATGTCTCTTTGTAAAAATGTGACTTCATTGTTCATGTCAATTACAGGGTGACTCCCACCAGAGGCAGACGGAGGTTGATAAAAGCCAGATTTTACGTAATGCTCCTTAAAGACTCGACCAGATTAGACATGAGCAAACATCAGGCTGACATTTTCTCAACTGCCAATATAATTTAAAGGACTGGTAATTTACAAGCAACCTGTCACACAGAGCTTTTATTTTTAAACCTCTAGAGAAGCGTGGGTCATGATATAAGTGATGCTTCACACACATTTTGAACACCCACATGCACACCCACTCATACATGCACACACACCTGCACTTACGGTTTTACTTGGAGAGCTTTTGCAGCGCGATTTGAAGCAGCTCAATGGGAGTGTTTGTGCCGCCGTAATCTCTCCCCTCGCTCGAAAGGGGAGGAGAGGATAGGTGTGTGTGTGTGGAAGTCAAACATTTGTCACGACGAGCTCTGAATGATACTGCTGTGTCAGAGGAGCACAATGCAGGGCAAGTGGATGTGGTGTTTTCTGGGTTTTTGATAACGCTGTTTTTAAATTAAAGAGGTGTTGGGAAGTGGTCGCATAGTGACACCATCTTTCCTCCCACTTGCTTCTTCTTTCTTTGTGCTCTGAGCAAGATCAAAGACAGAAGTTCAGATTTTCTGTGAAAAAAAGCTGGATTCGACGGAGCATAACGGTTTACACTCGCAGTGTTTTCACCTGGATTTCGCACCCTCACACTCTCGTGTTGCTGTTTTTCCATATGCGAGAAGATGAAGATCGCTGTCGTGTACAGTGATGAGCAAACCTCATAATGTCTGACAGTGTCAGGAAAATTTGGAGAAACTGCAAATGAGCTTCTGGCAATGCACTCGCAGTTTAAACACGGTTGTTTTAAAGGGAATTTGAACCTGCTCCTATTTAAAATCAACACAAATTTGTCCTTTCTTAATGGACAAACAGTGAAAACTCTTGATAGAAGATACAAAAACAATTCAAGCCGTCCAGCTGCCTGACCTCATGGAGATGAGTTAGTTTCTCGCCTTCTAAGAAAAGAAAAGTGGGACTTGATTCACAGTTGCAGAGTCATAAACTGGGACAGGCGTTCTCACCGGACATCCGACGATGAGGTCACTGGCCCTGAGGTCCTCGCCGTGACGCTGGGCGTGTCTCAGGATGGAGAGGGCGGAGTCAGAGGCGGGGTTTATCCCTCCCAGCTCCTCCAGGGCCTCGCAGTACTGCTCCAGTCTCTGAGTGGGGGCCTGTAGGCAGTGAGGGAAGGACAGAGGGGAGAGGGGGGAGGCTGGGGGGAGCTTGGACTGTGGGAGAAGAGGGGAGACGCAGGAAAAGGAAATCAGAATCCAGATGAATTCACTATTTACTGTTTAGTACATTATCCTGTGTGTTTAACATTTTATAGTGTATATTGAGGGAATATTTACAATAATATTATGACATATATTTGCAGAGATAAAAAAAAAGTCACAGAAGTCATTTACCTTTCACTGTGCAGAGCCTTATATAAGAAATTTAATAAATTAATAAATTTACCTTCTTTTTTCTAACTGTTGAACAAATGCCACTAAAACAACAGTTTAATCTGAAAAATAAGCTCCTTGTGACTTTTTGGGATAAGCTGCCTGTGGCCTTCAGAGACTCTTGTACAACTTTTACTGAATGATTGTTTAGGTTGAATTCGATGACGAGAATCGGTGACCAATCTATGTTTACGTGTTTTTTTTTTAATCTATTTTCGGTGAAGAGCTCTTTTGCTCTGCCACAGTTACCACTTGAGATGTGTGTAATCAGGATAATTGTTGTTTTGGTCATTAAATCTTGAAGCCGTAAGGGGAAAAGCTTGATTTTACAGTCATTAGTGGTCAAACAAATACAAATATGGTACAGATCTGATTGCAAAACAGTTAGGATGCTGCATAAAACATAAATAAAAGCAGAATGCAGTCATTTGCAAACAGAGCCCATGTAGTGATATAATTCATACACTCATGTGTTCACAAAGAGGTGAACCTCGCTCCATCCTCACTTGTGTTCCAAACAGGTGTTTTTGGAGGAGTCCACATTCAACTGATGAGGTTTTCACTTGACTGTGTGTCCAAAGGGATTAAAGCAAATGATCACATTCTGTTTATGTTTAACAGGGTGTCCCATCTTTTTTGGAATTTGGGTTGCACAAACATAAGTACATTTTAATCAGTCTTTGTGAGAGAAGTAGCCACATGTGCTGCTTCCGCCTTCATCATCATAACAATCATCACCGCCATCCCCGAAACGATCGCCGTCGTCATTCAGCCTGAGTGCCAGTTTCACGTCCATCACCATCACGATAACCATAAAACCTCCTGCAGCCATAATCCTCAATGTGTTCAAGCTGTTTTAAAGCTGCTGCAGGACGGGATGTGAGCTCACACCGCCCCCCGGTGGTGCCTGTTTAGAACTGCTCCTTTATGAAAACCTTAACAACTTGATTGTAGCCTCGGAGATCTTAAGCGCTGTGATCTCTCCTTGTAAAGTCTCTTAGTAATCTCATGATGCTGTCGATGTATTAGTTTTAGTTAATTGTAGCTCGCAAGCTCAAATTACTTTCTCCCTAATCCGCCTTTAATTGGCTTTTCTCGTGTACATTAAACATGTAATTAGCTTTACTGTATACAGCTCATTTTTAATTGCAGCCACTGTTGAATAAAACAACTTTAATTGGTTTGTGCTTGTGATGTGCTCCAAAATTACTCATAATGATGTTCTCACATTGTGATTTAACAGATTTTCTAAAAGGAAAATAACCAAATAAGAATTCTATGACCCTGACACCCTTATTATGTGTACAGATTAAAGAATGTGTGATCATCAGGGAGAAAACTGGGTGCATTTCTTTAATTGAAAGTGTGTTTACTGTAATGAGTTGACACTAGAAAAGCAGGGAGACGCATTAGGAAAAAGTGGTTAAAAGATTGAAACCCTTCAGCTGAAATGTTGGAGATTAAAGGGGTTTATCTGGACAGCAGCAACGCGTTGAATCCAACCTTAAAGAAGTCGGCAGCCTGTGTGACCAGCGGAGAGTCCAGTTCTGGTTTGGTCCTGATGTAGTGGGAATACTGCAGGAACTGCTCCCGCTGCACGTGAGGAAGAGGCAGAAATGACAGAACGAAGGGCAAGTCTGTGTTTTGGAACGACCTTAAAGTGATCAATCACAAAATCAATGAGCTAAACAAACAAAAAACCCTCATTTAAAGCAAATTATGAGCACTGCTTCTCTGCAGTGGTGGAAAGTAACTAAGTACATTTACTCAAGTACTGCTCTTCAGTAGAGCTCTAAGATGTGTGTACTTATACTGGAGTATTTCCATTTTCAAAGGTGGAGGAAGTACTAATACCACATTGTAAAAACACTGCAAGTAAAAGTACTGCATCATCTGGAAAATGTACTCAAAGTGTTAACAGTAAAAGTAATCAGTTTTTATTATCAATAAGACTTTATTGATCCCCAGGGGAAATGTACAAGCTGTAAGCCGCCCTGTAGTATATAAAGTAATATATACAAGATATAAATAATAAATAATTAGGCCCACGTTTACCAGCTGCAGTATAAAAGTGATGTTTGCATCAATTCGGCCATTCAGCAAAATGAGTACTTTTACTTTTGGTACTTCATATTTTCATGCAAATACTTTTGTAATTTTACTGAAATTTATAATGCAGGATTTGAACTTGTAACAGAGTATTCCTCCACTGTGGTATTTCTACTCTAACTTGAATAAAAGAAGTGTTTAAACTACTACAGATAATTCCATCACTTACATATTTACTGAAGCAGTCCTGTTGCAACAAGCTCTGCACAAGAGCGCCCTCCATGGCAGGGAGTAGGTTCTGCGAGTGGAAGCTGCTGAGGCTGGCCCAGTTGGGGAAGAGGGTGTCTGCCTTCCCCCTGATGGAGGCCGGAGTGTCTGAGAGCTCCAGTAAGGGGAGGTAAGTCTCCTCAACCCCCTTCAGGACAGCCACATACTGCCTCTCTGAACTCAGCATCCTGCACCAGAGGAGGTACAGCTTACTGCAGGGCAGACGGGGAGAAACAAGGAGGTGATCAGGAAACATTTGCAAGAGAGAAACAAGCATGGGAGAAAGAGAAGTGGGAGAGAAGAGAGCAGCGAGGAGATCAAACAGTTAGTAATACTAAAATGATCTGAGATCCCATGCGGACTGATAAAATCGCTCTGAAACAGACTTCAGTTTTACTTAAACGATCCCAGAGCGGATAAATCACTTCACTCTTTGATCTCAGCCTGGCCTCCTCCATAATGTTGGTCTCATTTCAGGCCTTATCGTCTCACACACAAGAAGGAGCTTTAATGAAAAATTTAGAAAAGAGGAAAAAGAAGCGAAAACAAACACACCTCTGTGCAGTTGAACCGGCCCTGTCTGTCCCTGTGTCCCTCTCCGTCCTCCCAAGCAGCACGTGTTGCCGTGGCGACCCCGTGTGGTCCACCACCTCCTTGCTGCTGACTTCCACCCCTCGAATTAACACTCCTCCTCCTCCTCCTCCTCCTCCACCTCCTCCTCCACCGCCCCATCCAGGGATGGCTGCAGCCATGCTAGTGGCAATAACCGGATCAGCTAGCGCCCTCCTTCCCAGCCAGGACATGGGGGAGTTACGGCTCGACCCGCCCACCGGGGACTCGACGGGTTTGGGGGTGGCCGTGCCTCTGCGGGGAGCCAGAAGAGCCTGGAGGTCAAAGCTTGGGTGGCGCTTTCTGGGGGGCTTGGGAGGGAGCGGGGCATCTGTGGGCTGCATGGTGGGACATGATATTAGCAACAGAACAACACTGACATATCATCGCCTTGGTAAGGTCAACGATCTTGACAATTGAAGGTACTTCTTAACATTGTTGCAATCATAAAGTATTTCCACTCATTGAAATGCAGCATTGCCCACAATGGCTGAACACACCTAGGAATGTTTTAGGGATAGCAAGCTCCTCACAAAGTATCGCAAAATCTGATTTTTTTCTGTAGCTGTTACGTGGTAATTATATGGTAATGCAGATATGAGCAAGGACATTTGAAAGTGGGCTGCATGCAAATAGAAAGTGTCAGTTTCTGATGTCTAAAACTCAAAAGTTGACCTGGAAGCCAATGGCCAAAAAAGACTTAGAATTACAGACTCACATTCTTCTTTGCAGGATTCAAAAGGTTCTGCAGGAACTTCCCTCCTCCAGCTCCGCCAGCTCCTCCTCCATTCCCTCCCCCTGCTCCCTCTTTTTTGTTCCCTTTCTCCTCCCCTATCTTCAGCGTGGAGCAGGTTTGCGGTCTGAACAGCGATGCCAGGGATCCCCAGGACTGCAGCCCCCCCTCGCCTCCTCCAGCCCCCAATCCCCAGTCACCCTCTCCCTCAGGACCCATCAGGTCCCACAGGCTGCTGGCGGAGGGCGTCTTTGGCTTCCCCTGGCCCTGATTCTGGGTCCTGTCTGACTGGAGGAACCTGGGTTTAACCTGCGCTACGGTCCGCTGGTAGCGCTCTACAGTCTGTGTCCAGAGATCAAGCAGCGCCCCACCGCCAAGCTCTAAGGCCAAGGAACGGGCATCCTGGAAACGGGACGGGGGGATTGGAGGGAGGGAGGCAAGAGGGCAGGTGGAAGAAGAGGTAGAAGGGGAGGAGGAGGTGGAGGAGACTGCATCGCACCACTGGGTGGCCTGCACAGGAGACGGGAAAGGAAAAATTGCTGTTCTGAAACCATTAATGTGCAATCATAACTTCCTGTGTGCATGACAGATGGCTTCCCGTGCTGCGTTACCTCGGTCAGCGTGGACAGCAGCCTCTGTGTGTTGTCCAAGGTGGTCCAGCAGTCAGACAGACAGTGGGACATGTCTCTCAGCTTCTCCCTGACCGGGGGAAGTCGGATCTGGATGTCGCTGAGGCCTGCCCAGTCCAACTCGCACCAGCCCTCCAAATCACTTAGCACTGACAGAGTCTCGCTGTGCAGCTCCTAGAAGATTCAGGAAGATCCACAGTGAGGCCTGGAAAACCCTGAAGTGTTGACTGTAGAGGGCTGACAACATACACTTGGATTAATGGTATACGGGATAATGGTAATTTCCTCTACTGGGAATAAGTGAACAAAACGTCTGAATTAGCCTGCAACCACAAGAGCGAGACACGGCACCAAAGTGCGCCCAAAACACATCTGTTCATTTTTTAAATCTTTAGTTATTGACTCCTCAAGTCTTCAGACATGCAACATATGTAGCTTAATAGGATTAGGATCCTAATAGGATTCACAATCATTGAGTTAGCATCGAAAGAATTGACACTGACAGTCATATTGTGTTGGTGGAGGACATTAGAGTGCCTCCATATGAGGAGCCGAAGTGAAAGCAAAACTTCAAAATCACACAGACGTCTGAAGCGTAGCATGTTGTGTGATTCACTCCAGTTTCGCAAACCCCGTTTCTCACAAGCCCGAGACCTTTGAGGGTCAGATGAGTAACAGTTGGCTAATGCAATGAGAGGCAAGTCATCAAGTCAGTAAAGTGATTCAGGAGTGTCCAGAACAAACCAATATTTATCCAAAATTTGTTTGTATTAGCTAAGTTTAGTGGCGACAAGCTACTGGTCATACCAGAAATAAGGCTGTAGGAGCAAAACAGAATGAACTGATCAACAACATATGTTATTGCTTGCGAATACAACTTTTTATTGGTAAGAAGAAAACATTTATTCCTCTTTCAAATAATGAGTTTTAAACCAACCATGTGCAGGAGTCTTGTGTTATTATATAATTTGGCGCAGCTTAAACGTTTGCATGTCATTCTTCATTCTACCACAGAGTGGCGCCAAAGTAAAGAATCTTTAAATCCTGCAGAAACTGGCTTTCATCCTAAGAATCATGCTACGATTGTGAGCCAAGTTCATTGAAATTGTGTACTCTAATGCAAAAATGATGCACACGTTTGACCGTGCAGGAGTTTTAACAAATGCTGCACCAAGAAATGAGAAATAACAAGCGTGGATGACTCACATTGGCTGTTTCTCTGAACGTCTTGAACTTCTGCTGTTTGAGCGAGAGTCTGCTGAGGGACAGTGGAGGGTCCTTGTAGTCCTCCAGCTGGGACTGGACTTGCTCAATCTCCTTATCACACTGGGGGATGAGACGGTTAGGGGTGAGAGGAGGACATAAGACATTAGCTGTACAAAGAGACAAAGAGGGAGATGAGGGAAGTGAAACGTGGCAGACGGGTGGAGAAACTAGCATAAATCAGAAAGAAATCCTCTCATTATCTTTTTCATCCAGTTTATTGTGTTGCATTGGACTCAAGTAGCTTCCTTCTTGTGCTGTGTGTGAGTAATACGAGGGAGTGGAGTGGGAAGAAGAGCATTTTAGAGAAAACACATGGTCATCACTAAACACCAGCAAATTAGGGAGTTTCCATCCAGTCCCTGTGGAGGGGAGCCATGGAGGGGAGTGAGGACGGGTTTAGTTCAATGCTGGACACTGAAAAGCTGCGAAAAACTCCGATTTTAAATGCTGGATGACAATAACAGCTGGTAAATGAACAGCACTGAGCCTGTTTGGGCGAGTACTTCCTGTACTTTTCATCTATTATCCTACAACACTTGTTCATAAAACGAGAAGAAAACCTCATCCTCTCCCTCCCTCACACACCTTTTCCAGTTTGTCCACCAGCCCCGCGAGTCGTCCCAGAGCCTCCAGGTCGCGACCTCTTTGGTTGGACACTCGGACGAGCCGATGGAGGGCGTCGTCCACGCTGTCGTAGAGTTTAGAGGTCGAAGCGAGAGCAGCCCTGAGGGGACAAAAGTCCAAAATGACCAGAAAGCCACTGACAAACAGGAAGGAGAGGTTATTTTTCCCAGCAACCCCAATTCCAAAAAAGATGGGACACTGCGTGAAATGTAAATATCACAGTAACGTGATCATTTGCTCATCCTTTCTGACATATACTCCATTGAAAACAGTGCAAAGACAATATATTTAATATTTGACCTCATCAGCTTCATCAGTTATTGTAAATATCTGCTTTTTCTGAATTTGATGCAGCGACGCGTTGGGACAGGAGCAAGTAAAGAGTCCAAAAACACCTGTTTGGATCATTCCACAGGTGAACAGGCTCATTGGTAACAGGCGATAGCATCATGATTGGGTATGAAAGGGGCATCCTGGGAAGGCTCAGTCGTTCGCAAGCAAGGATGAAGCGAGGTTCGCCGCTTTGTGAACAATGATTGGATGAAGGATTTTTACTACATGGACTCTCATGTTCACACTTAATAACCACTAATGGCTGTAAAATCAAGCTTGGCTCCTTATAACTTCACAACATTTCACACAGCGTCTCAACTTTTTTTTTTTTATTCTAACAGCAGTGAGAACTTGTTATGGCCAAAGATTTTGGCAGGTAGAAATGATGTAATTATGAAAAACAAGAAGCCTCGCAGACTAACTGTCAGGCAAAAAGGAATCAAATCAGCTATCGGCCTATACTTGTATTTGGCCTCGTTCTTGTACAGACTGAGCCAAAACTCATTACTGGATAAGATGAAGAGCTGCAATACAACAGTCTTTAGATCATCTTTAAGCTGCAGTGGGGCACAAACAAACAAGCTGCGTCGCTCTGTCCTCGCTTTGATGTTACGTTCGCATTCCTTTTCTCCTTCAGCTGGTTTCCATATTTTGGCTGGAGACAAACAACTTTGTTTTCACGATGAGGAGTATTTTTAACCTATAACTCATCTTTACAAAACAAAAATCCCTCAATCATACAGAAGAACTGTGAGTAAAAAGAACATGCAGATCCCTTTTCCAGCCCCTCGGGACTGAGCTGCTTGTGTAAGGGGGTTTCTGCATGTCTGAGTATTTGCCCAATTAGAATTGTTGATGATTGTCATGACGTCTTTATATTCAAAACAGTCCGACTTCAATAGGTCCGTATCTCAAGTATGTTCCAGCCGTATGCAGTCTCATTAGCATCGTAAAAATAAGAAGCCTCTTATCACCCGAGCGTATGCAGAAGCACACACTGTTAATGTAAATAACGAGGGTAGACTTCTCAATCTGTCTTTTAATGTAATAAGTCCATGTTCTGAATATTATTTGGCAATTTCTTTCAATTCTTTTCATAATATTGATCAGTTCCTTGTTTGGAGATGCATTCACCGTCCTGCACCGTGGACCAGGTGGACACACAGTTTATTTCTAAATCAAAAATCCATCGCAACAAGCAGTTACGACGGTTGTCAATTCTCCCTGTATGCTTTTTTCTCTCCACTAGTGCACATCCATCGCGTGTCGAGAGACATAACCTGTTCTGTAACTGACCCTCGCTGTCAGTGTTTCTTGTGTTAACATTTATCACACAAATTTGCAGTAAAGAATGCAGGTGGAACGTTTAATTTCTCTTCTATGACAGTGAACGCAACACCCGGCCTTTCACTTTCATGTGCTTATCCAGCCATGTTACGGCTGCTGAAGTACCTCAAAATTAAAGCAGCACCTGTCTGTGACTGCAGCGGTGTCCACATCACTCGTTAGGTGTCCATGTGACCCACAAGGCCACCTTCCTTAAAGGGAAGGAACGGTGTGATCTATTGCAAAAATCAATGATCTGTTCATCTTTACAGATTTCAAGATGACTTTCTAATCATGACGGGGAATCTAATTGAATTGTGAATTTGGAGCACTGACGCCCCTTTTATGTCCTGTACTGAACTGTATCCAGATGAATGATAAAGTCTCTCTTCTCTCTTATCTTGAAAGCGAGGAAAGATTCATTTTTCCTCAATTTTCCTCCCTCAAAAGCACCAAAATTCCAGTAAGGTACTGTAATCAGGCTACTGATACCTGCAGTCTGGTGACTTCTGTGCCAGTCCCGAAGCGCTATTGGTCAGTCCTGCGAGCCAGGCCCCGCCTCTTTGCTGCAGCTCTGTTACCCGTTGGTCGGCCAGTACGCTCACCATGAGCTGTCTGTGTTTGTCGATGCTCATCGGAACGTCCTGAAGAAGAACGGCATGCTTAGAGATGTTTTTGGGGCGTTTATGGCTTCTGTCTGACAGTAACGCTGATGTCACACCTGTACCTTGATGTTGTCTGGCATCGGCTCAGCCTCCATCGACTGCAGCGCTTCTGCTAGGAGAGAGAGGGCGCTCTCACAACGCTCTGTCAGACTCTCCAGGCTCTGAAGGGAAAGAAGAGAGTTTCATTATTCCTTTAAATTAACTCAAAGCACAAACAGCCGGTTAACGCAGACACAGGTTAGTCCATGAAGCTGCATGAAGTCCCGTCTTTCTTTTCCACGAGTCCACAAGAGAGGTCAGAGACAGCAGAGAGGACAGGAAAATGCTTTCATCTGTTTGGATAAAGCAACATAAACTGTCTGGGAAAAAGCCATTAAGATTCCCCTTCTTAGACCTTTTTTTCCCCTGATTTATCCTCCACACCCAGTTTATCATGAATCGACCACCAACACAACTGCCAACATCCTCTTATCTGTCCTTCCTCTCCAAACTTTGCTTTCTCCCACTCAAATCCCTCAATGTTGCGTGGTTGTATTTTAAACTTGAGGTACACAAAAGAAAAAATCACTAATAACTCAAACAGCTGGCAAATTTTTACACTACAGCTGACACTGGTATTAAGCCTCCAGCTATGATTCTGTATACATTCTGAAAGCTGAATATATGCTTAAAGCTCCTCTTTATACACAGTATATAAGACTCTGACTGCTCGGCTGCAACAACCATTGTGTGAGCGGCTTCATATTTAATAAAATAAATGGGAATAATTTTGCACCAGCATGGATATCAGTCAATCTCAAGTGCCTGGAGTGATCATTTCCTGCTCAATTTCCTCACGGCCACTCTGCTGCTCGCTCAGGTCAGTAAATGTGGCTGCCTCAGCTTATTGGATCTACCGTGAAAAACAGAAAAAAAATCTATAGAAAGTGTAGAAATTTGTGGAAAAAGAGGAAAATGTGTTTGTTATTCTAACCAGTCTGAAGACCAGCCAGTCTGAGTGACAGTGGGTGAAGTCTCCGTCCATCTCTTTGGGCAGCTGCTGCTTGTCTACATATTGCTGAAGGACCCCGGTTCCCCTTACCATGTGGACCTGGAAAGCATGAAAATGAAGGGCAGGAAATGGAACAAGATAATGGACAATAGAGAAAGACAGTAATCACCAAATAATTTTGCAAAAAAAAAATAATATTTTGCACTGAATTCTACAAATGAAGACTCTTCCTCCTCGATTCTGAGGACCAGACACATTTTTTCAGCTTTCTTAAAAAGAAAGAGCTGCAAAAACATTTTCTCCTATTAAACTTAAATCACCTCCATTCGTTCATTTATCAGCAGGAATAAAAACAGTTATTTCCGAACAACAAAATGTGTGCTGCAGCTGTTTTTTCTAACAGCATTAAAGGCAGATTGTGTAACATTTCTGCATTAAAATGCCAAAAAAAATGACTCGACCTATATTAGATATTTTGTTGGGTTGTGTAATAAGATCATCTCAAATGTTTCCTCAGAAAAATCCATCAGCGTGTTTCATTTGATCCTTTTGGTCATCTCCCCTCTAGCTGCTAAAACTTCCAGGTAAATGGCAGATGATACGTCAGAGTCACTCTGTTGTCTACTATATTCATCTTTATTGGAATTGGCTTGTTGTTCAACAATGAAGACATCTCCCATGACCCCATGTCACTTCACAGCATCATCAAACTCTTTCTTATTGTTTTGATTAAAGACCCCTGCAGCGGCAGAAGTCACACACTGTGCGTTTAACATCTTCTGGGCAGGATTTCCCTTTAATTTGCAACTTTTCAGCGCTGCCAGGGTGAAATACAAGCCACATGACAAGAAAAAATGTCTCGCGCGGTGATCGATGCAAAGCAGTGAGCTCAGTTACAAAAACTGGGAGTTATTTGCAATCTCCAGATGTGCCAAATGCATGGAAATAAGGCTCATTTAGATTCAGGCACAATGTGAATGTGCGCTCCAGATAAGAGCATCTGACATTCATCAAATTTCAGCGAGAAACAGAGACAAAGCGTGGCTCGTGAAATGTTATTTCCTCTTGTGCATTTTGAGCAGTTTTCCATGTTGTTATGATGACAAACTTTCATTTTGCTAGTTTTCCTGCACACTAGTGGTTCTGGCATGTTTTTCCAAGTTCATTGTGGGTGTTCTACCTGCGCTTAAACATTTTAAACACTGCAAATAAAAGAAATAAAACTAACTGAACTAAATGGAACAATGCTGCGCTCTGTGTGCTCGATCCTAAACTGTAAACATGTGATTTGTATGAGGTCACCTCTGCTCCTTCCAGGTTATGAGAAAGGGACTCCTGCTGATCCTCCACCAAAACCAGAACAGATCCAAGACCGCCAGGAACCAACACCTGGAACATGCAAAAAAAACCAAACACACATCTGCTTGAGCTGCTTCGTCACATCTGCAGGCAAATTAGAGCATGCAAGCAAACATTTAGCACGTTTGCATAAAAACCCTTTTTTTCTGTCTCACCTGGAACGATTTAAGCGCAGAGAGGCAGAGAGTGGAGGGTGGAGAGCGTCTGCTGTCCATTAACACCGTGAGACCTTTTTCTTTGGCTGCAGGCCTGATGAGGAGAGGATGATGGAGAGGCAATGTAGGAGCAGTTAGAAAAGATTTGGTAAATGAGACTAAGATTAATGATGAACACTACTTTAAATCAAGTATAATGCTTCTTACAGGACAGTTAGGGTGAAATGTTTATTATACAGATATTAAACATTATAGATTTTTTATTTTTTGCATTGTGGTGGTGATTGTGCCAGGTAAAGCTCGAGGGTGTTAAATTGACTCTGTTACGGTTTTCTTGACTTTCTGGTACACACTGCATTTTCTTAGCCCCACCTTTTGCTATATTTGTCATCAAAAACATCCATCCATTTTCTATACCGCCCAGCCCAGGGGGGGCTGGAGCCTAACCCAGCTGTCGACGGGCGAGAGACAGGGTACACCCTGGACCAGTCGCCAGTCGATCGCAGGGCAACACACAAGACAAACAACCATTTATACTCACAGTCACACCTAGGGCCAATTTTAGAGTCACCAATTAACCTAATGAGCATGTTTTTGGTCTGTGGGAGGAAGCCGGAGTGCCTGGAGAGAACCCACGCATGCACGGGAAGAACATGCAAACTTCACACAGAAGGGCCCCATCCGGGGATCGAAATGGCAACCTTCTTGCTGTGAGGCACGCGCACTACCTGCTGCGCCACCATGCCGCACATGTTGAGTCAAATATATTATGAGGCATTTTTGGCTCAACATGTTTGTTAATGACCAGTGTAACAAGACACACAACCCCAAATACAAACATCAGAGCGCAAGCTAATCATAGATTTCATGCTATACAAGTACAGACATGAGAAAAGCAGAGCTTGAGCAGAGGGTCAATCAGAGACAATAGGAGAACATGTGGTATGAAAGGGGATAATGTCCACTGTAAGGTCTGCTAAGTCTTAACGCCCTGCTTGAAACTTATTGTAAAGAAACCGCTGAAATGCACCTCCAGGCTTATTTTCCAATTGACTGTTGTCTTACCGAGTGATTCTGTGGTAGCAGGCCAGGACCCGGGCCATCTCCTCCTCACTGAAACTCTCCTCTGATGCATCTGTCTCCGTGATAATCAGTGCACGTCCCAGCCTGTCCACTGTACCTGCATGCATCAGGATAAACAACAAGTGATGAGACCAAAAGAATGCTCTAACATGCTGAGATTGCAATCAGTCTGCTGTATTGGTTTTTTTGTTTTATATGCTGTAAGCTTGTCAGTGTCTTACACTTCTGTTTAAAAAAACTTCCAAATGTGACAATTATCAGACTTTTATATTGTTTATCTGCGACCAACATCAGAGGTGTTGATATCCACTGTGAGTGTAAGTCACAATGCACACTAATGTTCCACTATTATTCCAAATATGACAATATTGCAATTTTGACACAGGTCATGTGAACAGCAAACTTTGGTTAGATTTCCCAAATTAGGCCTTATTGCAAATGTAGCATTTTCTAGAAATGAGGGATATGCTGATATTATTCGGGTTTTAGAAGCATTCTTTGGACATGTATGCAGCTCATTTGGAATATGCATCTCAGTTGAGGCTTTAACCACAATTGTTTATGGTCAGCTCTGTAAGCTGCTTCTCCAAGGCCAGGGCAGGGATGCATGCACAAAAGAAAAGCCTTCATTTCTAGAAAGGAGGAAAACACCTACTTTTGAACTTCATGAAAGATTTGGACATCGTCAGCTTTTGGGTTATGTAAAGATATCACATTGCCAATAGTTTCAGTAAGGTGGTTGAGCAAACATCATAATAAAAATATAGTGGCCTGAAAGAAACTGACCTGTTAACTTCAGCTTCCCTGACTGGAGAAGCTCTGTGTCCAGTTCCCTCAGCAGGGGAGGCTCTTTAGATAGAACACCATTTAGCTGGTCAGGGCTTGTCTCTCCTGTCCCAGCCTCCTCATTAGAGTGGTTAAATAAGGATGTGCCCGGCTGGCCATTGCAGACAGGCAATGGTTCAGCTTCATTCTCTGTTGAGAGACACAAAATGTATTTTACAACTTTTAGGGACTAATGTTGATGCATTGACATTAAACTGTCTTCAGACCTGGACTACTTTTCCTTGTGTCCTCTGTTCCCTCCTTAGTTGGAGGTGGCACGCCATCAGGTTCGTCTGCCTGTCCCTGTTGCTCCGATGGGTTGTCCTCGGTGATTGGCAGCTTTGGCAAAGCAGAGCAAGTGGGGGTGCTTGGTTGAGAAGCTTTACCCTGCTGTTTTGATCCCTTCTGGTGTGCACGGCCACCAGACCTAGCCCTCCCTTTGGCCCCCTTTCCTCTCCTTTTCTTCCTAAAGACAAAGCACAGGGAGGTACTAATGCCGTACAACAGAAAGTTCTATCACATTAGAAATTATGTTTGGACATAATGTCCTCCAGAATGTTTTTAGATGGTGTCCATTTGTACCATTGGATTCAGTCCCATATGTGTGTGTAAGTTCGGACAACCTGTACCTTGTGCAGAGAGTTTGCACCAAAGTGTTACAGATCTCAACTTTCATATGGAAGTGTGAAAATGAAAGCAAATAAGAAGAAGGAGTTCAGTGCCCCATAAGAAATAGATCTGTACCTTGGCGCTCTGAATCCTGCGGTTTTAACTTCCTTTCCTCTGGGACACACTCTGTCCTCTGACTTTCCTTCATCAATTTCTTCTGTCGCCTTTGGGTTAGACAAAGTCTTCATTTTAGATCCACTGTTGGTGATCTCTCCACTTTCTAAAACTCCAATGAATGACTTCTCTGGTGCATCTGATGCTGGGGTGGTGGCATCACTGTCTCCGCTCAGTGGTTTATCTGTATCCTCAAAAACAGAGTCTGAATGAGATCCATGATCTGAGTGGCCCTCTATAACATGCCCAACTTTGTGGTTCGTCAAGTCATGGATTTCATTTGTGACCAAACTGTCGCCACTCTCTGAGTCTTTACCTCTGTGGTCGTCTCTGCATGGCTGCGTGAGGCCATTGCTGTCTCTCTCCTTGCCCACGCCGGGCCGCCTCTCCTTGAACGGACCATCAAAATAAAGCCGGTGGCTATCCAGGCCCTCAGAGTCTCTGCTTGTTTTATCCCCATCATCAGAGTCATGGACAGAAGAAGAGTAAGACCGCCTCCCTCTGCCAGGTTCAGCGACTCCTGGTGGAGGCCGAGATGGCAATATGTCCCCTTTTGGCATTACTACATCTCTTTTGGCACCAAGGACAGCTCGAAAGCTTCCTGATCCTTCCAGTCTCCCGTATCCCCAAGCTTTGCCCTTCCGGAGTTTAATGGCTTTACCTCTCCTGCACAGGGGCAAAGTCTTGGTCTTACAAATTCCATGCATCTCCAGGTATCTCTGCCTTGTGTCAACCCCTCCATCAGGACCCACTCTGGGCTCCAACAGCTCCACATAGTCCCCGTCCAGCTGAGGGTGCCTTGCTGTCCGCCCAAGCCCATCTTCACTACGCCTTCGCCGGGGAAGTGCAGGTGCAGAGTCCAAGCCATTTGGAGGTAAACCATCATCTTCCTCCTCATCCCACGACCAGGAGTCCGGCTCTCCGGAGGATGAGCCACCCCAGCCCCCAAGGCTGCTGCCCCCCTCGCTGGGCAGGCGGTTGGATGTGGGGTCCTCGTGGTTGGACATCAGGCCCAGCTCCTCAGAGGGATCGTGGATGAATTTTGGGTAGACAACCTCCTTCCACGGAAGTCGAACTACACCATCACATGTACTAACCAGGCAGGTGTCAAGTCCTCCTCCAACTGTGCAAAGATGAGAGAGGACTAAGTCAAGTCCATATGCTTATTGAGAGCTTGCATTAGGAAAAAAGAGTCACTGCACTTAAACCTTTGCTGCCTTACTTCAGCTAAGATTAGAAATCGTTAGTAAAGCATCCTTTCCTTACCTTCTCTCTTGTGGCCCCGTTCCTTGTTGACGCTGTGCAGCCACTCAGTGGTGAACACAAGGGGGTGCTGTGACTCGGGCACCAAGACTTCCTGAACAGTGCGCCCCCCGGGGGCCAAACATTTTAGGGCCAGCCGGGGGCAGCGTGTAGAGAAGGGCACCACCTGCAGATAGAAGTCATTACTGCGCAGGAGCCTCCAGTCCAGGGTGGAGAGCTGCACGACCACTTTCTCGCCTAGACACAGAGGCCAGCCGGAGTGAAGGAACAAGCAGCCCAGGTACTGAGACTGTGATGACAAGAAGGAGAAGAAAATCAGAGGGAGAGAGTTTGTTGACTGTATAAATAAAAAATCAAATCTTCATCTACATGAAATTAAATCTTGTGTGCCAACCCTTCTCTTGCTATCTTATTAGGTGAAGTAGTACACTCACTGCCCTTTAGAAATCCCGCGAAAATTACCCAATTTAACACTTATGTACAATCTTGCACTCCCATACACAAACTACAGCCTGCGTGAGCCAATTGGAACGAGCCTGTATGGTTTTGTTCTGCTTAGTTATTCATTTAGTCAAATTTCTAGAAGTGATACCACACCAGTCAACAGAATTCACTAGCTCAACTGGCCAACGGCCAGTGCCACATACAAATGTCAGACATGTGACTCATACAGTGTTTTCTAAAGTGTAAAACTGCTTAGCTGGCATGACGCAGGGAGAAGGCTCTGGATAGTTGCAGAGAGTCAGTGCGAGTCAGACAGAAACATGCAGATGACTAGCTCTTCACAACAGCCCGCCATTGTTAAATCGGTCCACTGTTCCACAAGCGGAAAACACATCAAGAAGCTCTGTGAGACCGAGAAAATCAATCTGAATCAAGCACACTAAACAACACGGGTCTAAATATAGAAAATCCCACAATGAAGCAATTACTCAAAAACTCTGTGAAGGAGAGAAGGCCCCTAGTGTGATCCCCTGCACTATCAATCAACTGATCTGTTTAGAAAAAAAACATCCAATTCCAAATGCTATTCCCACCTTAATCAATCCTGTGTTGGATCTATATCCTCACTCCTGCAGACTGAGGTATAAAACTCATCCAGAACCTCTCTCTGCTGTTAACCGACTGACACGGAGCTGCTCCCTCCCCCCTCCGTGCCCTCCAGACTCACGAGACGTGATCAAATTATATTCCTTACTCTCCTCCGGCTTCCCGTTTATACCTCTCTGCCCCTTATTCAATTCCTTCCCTTTCAAGCTTCTCCCTTTCTTGTCTCTTTTCTTGACAGTTCTCAGTTAAGTTTGCACAAGTCTGATGTTATGTCAGGCTGGATATTTGCATTGAAAAGCATGTGTGACTTCTGCCCTCTTAAAAAGTTTGCCTGTTTTGAGGCAGTCCACATTCTGTAACTCTCTGTGTCCTCTGGGCCTCCTCCCTCCTCCTACTTCTCCCTCAATGTACCCCAGTGTTTGCTCCCTCTTCCACACCAAACATTTCTCAAAAATTCCTCAATCAGTCTACTATAGTCTGCAACGTCTAAGCATCTTCTCTTTTTTTAAGACGTGCACGCGTGCACGCAGCCATGGTGAATGAAAGCCATGTTCATTCTCTCCTTCGACTCCCACCGTTTCTCTGTTTCTCACTCTCTCTTTCTCTCACAGCAGTAACACGCTCACATATGGAAGGAATTATTGTCATGACTCACAGTCTAACTCCCATCCCAGGCAGCTCCACTGAGCGACAATGAAAACACAGTTTGCTCACAATGCCTGTGCATGTGTGTGTAAGTCTAGGAAAACTGTACAGGGAAATATGAGACAGTTCTTTGCCTTCCAGCTTGTGGTAAACAGTGTGTTTATCTGCGTGTGCACCTCTATGTGTGTGTGTGTGTGTGTGTGTGTGTGTGTGTGTGTGCGTGTGTGTGTGTGTGTGTTGGAAAGTAAAATAAAAGGAATCTTGTTCAGTATAAACCTCAGAGCTTTGAGTTAAGTACATGCTGCAGCTCATATGTTTGTCTTGTTTTGACTGTGTGAGGCAGAAAGTGCATGAAAGTGATGTGAGGACACAAAGCTGAAGTCGCACATTTGCGCAGTGTTTGCATAATGTATCTTATATCGTACTATTTCCATGCATTCGCTTTGTGTATGAGAGTCTGAAAATTACATCCAGACCTCTTTATTTCTGCTTCTTTTCGCTTTATTTCTTTTATCTCTGTCAGTTCAGTGGAGCTTCCAAGGTGGGACACCATCTCTTTTGTCTTCAGGTCAGAGTGGCTGATAAATCTCAAATTTCACCAGCCACTTTCACTAATTTTACCAGCCATCTGGTAGGTAGGTAGGTAGGTAGGTACCTAATGTAACACATGTGTCAAATTAGAAATGCCTTGAACCTTCCTTTGCACTGGTGTCTCCATGTCGTTGGTATTGTGAAGCTTGACTGAAGAATTGACACTTCAAGGCACAAAAACACACACACAAAAAGGCTTGTGACACTCAGTCTTGCCCTTTAGAGCTTGAGTAGCTGGCACAAGACTTGACAATTGACTTGGACTTGTCTCAGCTGACTTGAGTTTATCTCCAAAAAACTTAAAAGCAAGAGATGTTTTATGAACACTTATGGCCTAACTCGGTCACGCCCTTCAGGACATGAGTCTTGACTGGAGACTCTCATTGCTGAGACCTGGAAACTTGACTTGGACTTGATAACACTAACAATGTAACAATGTAAGGCCTTATGAATACTTGGACATGTTCTTCAGGACTTGAGACTATTTGGACTTGGTTGATTGATGCCTTATGAAGACTGACATGAAGGTGTCCTTTAGGACTTCAGAATTGACTTGAGAGATGATGTGACAAGACTTGAGACTTGACTTGGACTTGCCACAGCTGACGAAGACTTTCTCCAAAATACATGAAAACAAGCGAAGCAATGACAAAGACTAAAACCCTCACTTGGGCTTTCCCTTTAGAACTTGGGGCTCGACATAAGACTCGGCTCAACTGACTTGGACTTGCTTTAAAATACTTAGAAATAAGTAAAGCCTAACAGAAACTAGTGACTTGATTTAAACTTGTCTCAATTGACTTGACACCTGACTTGAGACTTGTTTTAACAAGATTTGATATGCGCTTGCCCCAAAAGACTTAAACATGTAAAGCCTTATGAAGACTTGTGACTTCGGACAGATTTTATGCTTCGAGACTTGACTTGGACTCGTTTCCCCGTAGACTTAAAAACAGCCCTGCCAACACACATACAGTCATAACAATGACCGGATGACCGTTTTCACCAAAGCAATCAAAACAACTGGCAGATTTCTCGCACTATACGTTCTGCATTTGACAGCTGATTCTGCTTCTGATTATCCAGCTATGTGTGTGTTCTCGTCCACAGTGTTTGCAATTTGGAGCTCACACAGGCGTGCTGCTGGAGTTTATGCAGGAGGTGCTTGGCAGGAACGAAGTAGTCCAGGAGGTAGCGGAGACTGTCGTGTTGATAGGTCGACTCCAGGACTGAAAAGACCTGGACAAATAGAAAAAAGGGGGCACTTGAGCGAATGCAGCTGTGTACACTGCGTTACATGATTGGATGCATACAACAAAATGCCAAAGTCTTTGCATGCCATTGCTGTCTGGGGAAAAACTTTAATCTGCAGAATATCAGCTTCCCATGAACGAAGAGCAGCCTTTGTTTCAGCTACACCTCTGTGCATTTTTGAGTGCATCCAATGGATTTTGAAGGGGTTTTTGATTTGTTCAAGAGTGGAAGAATTTCCTCAACCCAGACAGCATGTAATCAGCAATTAAAACAAGAAAGGCTGCTTCATTTTATCCATATTATTTTACCAAGAAGCTTTTTCCACAGCAAAAAAAAAAAATTTGATTGGACGCTACGCGGCCACTTGGAACAAAAGAATTATCAAATCTGTATAAACGCCAACAGAGAATGGAGTTTGGAAAGGGAAACAAAGCTAAAAGCACTGGTGTCACTTTGGTGCTGCTTGGAGCTGGAGATATCAGCACCTATAAAAAGTTCCCAAGATGCAAGAGAGCAGCTGGCTGCTCTTAAATGTTATGGCTCAAAAGCAGAAATAGTGTGCAGTTTTTGGTCCAACATGTCACGTCAAGCTCTGTGTGGAGGAAGAGGGTTTGGCTATAAATTGACCAGCTGGCTGGATTTTGTTTGTGTTGGCTTCCAGCAGCAGTTTTTTATCTGGGGAAAGCCGAGTTATCTGCACATAACATCGCCTTCCCCAAATACTCCAACATCGCCTTATCATTTAATTGAATCTTCATTATATATATTCTCCTGTTTATTGCTGCAAAGATTTGGACTGCAATGAAGATGCGTGTGTGGGAAAGCTTGTGAGATCTACCTGGGAGAGGAGGGGTGGCGCCGTGCTCTCAAAGGGAGGATAAAGAGATGAGAGCGCCCCCTGCACACAATCCTCCATTGCCTCCGAACCCTAGGAAAGACGAACATGGTGAGAGACGGTTAAACCGGACACTGACTCAACTCTGATGTCTGTGTTTGTGTTTAACAGCCGGGTTCTCTCGCACACACACAGACAAACATATTCTACTTTGGACTTCCTGTTGTACGGTCTGGGGAGTGTCAAACATTTCCTCCAAGGGTCCCCCCCCGAACAAAAGAGTCAAACCACTGCAGCATGTTAACTCCCTTATGCACGCAGTTGCATGCGCATTCACACCCACGTCATAGCACGAGGCCGGCCTGTGAGGTGGAGGGCGACCGAGCGGGGCATGCAACACACACGCTGTTTATTTTTCTGCATGGGACGTTGGCATGGCAACCCGCAACTTTTTTCTCTCTCCTTTCCAACTTCTCTTTCTCTTTCCCTCCCTTCACACTTCCTCCCAAACCTCCCCATCTGCTTCTCTCCCTCTTTTTTCCTCAGTTTCACCCCCCCCCCCCGTCCCCGCTGTCCTTTTCCCTCATCTCCTCCTTTTTTTTGACCCAGCTTTCTTTGCTTCACCTCCATCCGACTCTCTGAATGTCATCTGACAACGATTACATTGGGATCCTCTTCAACAGACGGCATATTGTGCCGAATAGCAGCAGCGAGAGGGGATGGATAGAAAGACATGGGAGAAAACCCAGAATGGGAGAACAGAGTGTACGGAAAAAGAAAAGAGTGGCTAGCGAGAGAGGGGCCAGGAGGGAATGAGGTGGTGGTGCGTGGGCTTATGGAAGAAGAGGTTCAAGAGCGTTTCAGAGTTTTTTGGGGGGGTTTTTTTGTATACAGAGAGGGTTTGGGGTTAGCCGCAGAGGAGGGTAAAATGAGTATTAACAACAATAAAGTATTTGAGAAGAACTGTAGTTTTTCTGCGTCTTTACACTGACAAATGAACTCAACAAATCAAGTATTCAAACTGAGGTTGAAACAAATACTGAGACTTATTTGAAAAGAGAGGGAGAAATTGGGAATGTAGGCACAGAAACATACAGTTGTAAGTCACATCAGAGCGACAGTACGAGTCTGATCGGAGACCTGCCCTGCTGAGGTTGCTCAGGGTCACTCACGGGAGATGTTCTGTTTCCTCTCCGTTCGCTTGGCTGCAAAGTGGATTTTTCAGCTGTGACTTCAGCCCGTATGGCAGCACCAGCAACAGAGCGGGCTCAAATTGATGCAGCTTTATTTTTCCATAGTATCAGAGAATTTGGGGCGAGAGCTACACAGCTAAACGACTAAACTCACGTAAATGTTGCTGAACACAGCTCAGTTTTCCAGAAGCAGAGCGGCTCTAAGGTCACGTTTGTCCCCTGGCTTTTTAGTAAACAAAGCCAGTAAGTCCTCAAGAGGGTTTTTCCTGGAAGCCCCATGAAAAATGCCCTTTTCAAAAGAGTAAATGTTAAAATCATTCTTCTTCTTCTGAAAACAAGTGGAAAAACTTGCCAGATGGTTGGCATGTCATACAAGTTTCCAAGTAATTAACCTTTTAAGAGTAATTACGTTGAAACAATTAAAGCAGAAAAAGGCAACTTATATATCACTGCACTGAAAGATACTTGATTTCTTCAACTTTAGCGACAACTTTAAGATCAACACTAACTGTACTGTATAGTGGACATTTTTAAGATGAGAAGGGTCCAACTGTCCCCTAGTTCTATGAGCCAATGGGGTTTGAACATGAGTCATTGTTCATAAAATGAAATCTACGAGGCCAAATTTAAAAGCTTGTTCCAACCTTCGTAAGACCAGGTCGCAACCGCACTGTCAGTGTTTCGGTTTAATGAGTGACGGTGTTAATCAGTGACTTTCGGCCAATTGTGTGTGCGGTTGCGTGGAGGTAGCCGGTGGTTCGTGACAGTGACAGCAGCTGTTGAAACATGAACCGAGCTCTTGAATTGAATGTACAATATATTTTCATCTGGTCCGTTTTGTGTTAAGAAGCATTCGCCTTTCTTACAGGTACTATTCTTTTGAGAAAAATATAGATTAGCAGAGCAGCTAGCTGTTTAGCGTACATATTAAAAACCGATGAGTATGTGTTTAAATGTGACTGAAGTGAAATGAAAGGCGTTTAGTTCAGGACAGGTGTAGTGTGTGTTCTGTACATGTTTTCAACCGCTGCCATCACTGGAAGCAACCATTCGGCTGGACCCTCTCAGTTGACCATAAGCTACCTTATGATGTTGCGTTGAAGATGTTTTACACATTAATTAATTAAACTAATTAAACTAGACACTTGATACTCTTCAACAGAATATAAATCACGCTTAATTTCAAAAAAGATTTTCAGTCAGTCATATTCAAGTTTGTGTAAAGAGGTTTACCTCAAGTACTGGGGAGGAGATGTCTCAGTGTGTGGACTATATGGTTAACAACAGTCTGCCAGGGAGCATGTTGTAATAGGCGGTTGTAAAAGAGCCTTCTGGCTCAGTGACAGAACATATTGAGTCTAGTAAAAGCACTGCAGGGGGTTCAGGGGGATTGCAAGGCAGGCCAGCAGGAACTTCCTCTTAGAGTAAAGCCCTTTAAAAGTGTCCCACAAGACTTTGGTTAATTCAACACAACACTAAATTAAAGCAAAACTAAAACAACCCTCTGATATCCCTTTAATGTCTTTTGCTCTTTTTTCTCAAAGACACAACTCTCTAGGTATCATCACACTGACTGTTAATGCCAATATGAGTGTGTGAAAAGCTTCTGTGCTTTCAACACTGTCTCACAGACGCAAGTTGAATGGGAACAACTGTGCAATCTGAGCCCAGCTCGCTCAGCAGATCCCCTCAGGATTATATATGCGGCTTGTGCCAGAGAACACAACTCTGTACCACTCGTAGAGCTTTATTACTTCAGTGTTGCTACAAACAGGCCACTCAGGTTTGGAGAACTGTCCTCAAACCATTTTTATTAGTGTCACATTATATTATTTCTACAGTTTTGCCGACATTTTTGTTCATTAGCTAAACTCAGTGTAGCTTATTTTTGTGACAAGCTAGCTAGCCTGCAACAATATTTGGCTTGGATGTGTGACTGTATGCCACCACCCCCCCATTTTTATTTCCTCGGCATTGACTCTGTGTTTGCGTGCCTGTATGCACAACTTTCAACAGGATATACCACTGCTAAAATCCAAAGAATGGAATTTCAGTCTGGAAGCACAATCACTCAAATACACTAGGAATGATGGGTAATAGAGCGAGGAAATGAGTAATGCTGCTTTCCCAACAAACCCTAAACTTCTTCTAAAATGTGACTGTTGCTAATTTTCCAGTGTAATCCTGGTAATGTTTTTCGCAGTGCAGCTAAGATGTGTGTTTTGTCAAGCGTCAAGTTGATGCATGTATACATTCCTGCATACCTTACAGTACCAGTGCATCTAATGTAATTAGTCACTCCAAAGCAGCCCTGATGAAATGCGTAAAGTAGATTTCCTTTCAGACTCCAACACAGAAGGAGACTCTCATGTAAACGTGATGCCTCCACTTTAAGGGATTATAGTAGATCAGTTGCTCTTTTTATATTTAACGCGCTCTGTAGGTCAAATCTGTACTTATGCAATAGAAATTAATGCAATGAATGTAGAACACCGCCTTTGTTTTCACATACTGCAGATTTTCCAGCAAATGCTACTGGCACAATCTCCAGAGTCCTTTGGATAACTAGCTGTAGGCACATTATCACCAAATAAAACCAAACTAGAACGATGATGAAGAACAGATCTGAATCAGGACCTTGACGGAAAAACGTGACAATTCATTTAAGGCGTGCTCAAAAAGGCGAGTATTCTGATCTGTGAAAGAAGTTTTTCCAATTGTTTTTAATTAACACAAGTGCATCTCATCACACTCACTCTCAACACTGTTTAGAGTCAAATTGTTGGTCAAAGAGCTATGAAAGTCTGATTGATAAATGCATAGCAATTCAAAATTGGAGGTTAAATTCTCCAATTACATCTTAACTTCTATGCAGAGTCATGTCAGAGTCAAATACATCATCCAGGATGCATCTGTAAATATTTGCATGTCGCTTTTGAGTGTTTCAGAAAACTGAAGGATTAAGGCGGTCCTTTAAGGGCTGGGAAAATTGTTCTCTTTCTGAAGGGAAATGAACCATTTAAAAACCCATCGCCAAAGGTCCTTAATGAGATCGTGTGATTACAACTGAGTTATGATGAGATTGTATGATTGTGAAAAAAATATATATATATCAAAACAACTCATCTCTGATGCAACATTCATGCAAATAATCTGCTGAAAATTCATCCAAATCACTCATTTTACACAAACTTCTTGCAGTTATTGCCTTCACTATTTGTATTAATTGTTCTGTTGATCAGGTGTTCTTTGCTGTTACTGTTATGCATTGAGCACAATATCAAATATCCATAAAATATGTTGTCAGGTTACTCAGTGATAGAAAAGTAGTCCCTTAAGGAAAAAGGTTGGGAATCACTGTCTGAAACTATCGGTCACTGTGTCACTTTGTCCACTGGAGGCTGGAAAAGTGTGCGTGTTCATATGGTGCATGGAGGACAGTCACTGTGTCCAATGAGTGTGTCCTCCTGTGCGGAATCAGGGTATGTCATTCTTGCATCAGATTTCCTGTCTTTCTCTCTTGTACGTAGACTGAAACGGAAGAGGCAGCGGTCGTCTTCCAAACGGATGCTGGGCACAGAGGGGAAAAAACAGAGCGGACAGAAAGAGGAATGTCTACAAAAAGACGACAGAGAACAGGGTAATAACACTGAGAAGACAAGGATACGGCAATAAAGTGGGAACTCAAGTGGTTTTGGAAGATATAAGGCAGTGGAGCTGTCCATCATGCCAGCTCATTGAAGTGAGAGTGAACTGAGAAACAGAGACTTTGAGAGGACCAGACAGGCCTACAGGGACCGAGGGTTCAGACAGAAAAAGGAAAAGAGAAAAGAAAGAGGAGGAGGCTGACCGGTGGGAGAGATCGATGGGAAACAAGAGCAGCAGCAACCATGATAGAAACCAGATGTAGACCCCTACAGTACACCAAGGACGGAGAGAGAGGGGGAGGACAGAAGGTGGGGTGGGGTGATAGAAGATGACATGATTGGGGGGGGGGGATTAGAAAGATGCTGACAGGGAGAAGAGAAAAGAAGAGAGGACACAGGAAAAAGAATGAGGCAGACAGACAAAAGGAAGGGATAAAGAAGAGGAAGAAAGCAGAGACGCCTGAGACTGATTTCCTTTCCTAAATCTTCCTGTATAATCTAACCTGACCTACAGTAGGTCAAACAGCTCGCAGGGACTTTTAACCGATTGTTTTAGACATCTTAAGTGCTGCAATCTGTTGCTGAATAGAGAAAAGGCAACTTTCACATCAAATGAAGTTTTACACTGCGCTTGGCTTCCATTCAGTGATATGATTTGAATAGTATACAAGCTGGTCCATAAGTTGAACATGGCTTTTTGTCACTTGTATAGGGAATAGGAATCACAGAGCATTCTGGGCCAACGCCACCATTTTTGGAGGATAGCATGCTAGCTGTCATTACCCATCATTTGTCAACGTCAATCATTTGTCATCAGAAAAGTCGAAAGCATGCACGAGAGACAAAAGCCAGAGAAACAGAGGGTTGTGACAAACGAGCAACATGTTACAAAACTGCAGTTAAAGAACGATAAGGTTAGGATTAGCTAATGTTATGCTAACTGAGTGCTAACAAAACGCTGGCTAACATTAGCCGACCTTTGTGTCTGACCACGAACTTTGACATTTTGTGTTTTGAAACAGCCTAATATACAACAGCGTTTACTGACCATGTTGAAACTGAAGTTTAACCGACCTGTACGGGTTGAGACTACCTAGCTAAATGGGTGGCGTCCTCCAAAAATGGCCGACTTGCTGTTGATGTCGTCACGTTCCCTTGCGGTGTTATTGTGTGACATTTCCTGAGGTAACTTATCTTAGCCTTTGCTCGGCCAGGCAGAATGTTAGCTTGCTAAGCACAGCACACTGGCTAGCAAGCACAGAGCAACATTAGGATTCATTTGGAGTCATGTTAATGGCCAACTGGCAAATGTGATACTGACTTTTCCTGTAGCTCTGATTCTATCTAATTCACCAATCAGAGACTAAAACAAACAGCAACGCTCCGGGCCACAGAACTGAAAAAGTTGGCTGAAAGATGCTAAAATGGAGCTGATGGGAAGGAGTCAGGAGATATTCCTCTGTGGGTTTGTCACTATGAGCGACACCTGTCATAATAAAATTGATTAGCAGCTTTGACTCAAGATCTGATGATTTCAAGTTTATGTTTACAGCTGTATTCTGGTTTACATGGCCAAATAAGATGATGATGATGATGATGATGATGATGATGATGATGATGATGATGATGATGATGATGAAAAACACCAATGAAGCAGCCATAAGCAGCTAATTTCTGCATTGGTCTGTATGCACTACATATGTCAGAGATAATCACAGGAAACTCAGTCAAAGAAAGACTCTTCTGATTGGCAACATCGCAGGCCCAGTCTGGATGGATTAGTGCAGAGGGACTGGTACATTAGTGTTTCAAAATCAGAGCTCACCAGACGGAGAGAATGGAAATACCCTCTGCCACATATTCTTAGCAAAGGAGCTGTGTGCACAACTTTTTCTTGATGCATTTTAACATCTATGTGCATGTGTTAGCCGCCATATTTGTCCCTGAGTGCGTATGCATGCATTCATTCCTCGTGTTGTTTGCAGGGTTGTTTGTTTGCTCATACAGCTTACACTGCTCTGTTACAGTCTTAAATCCACTGTTTGGAGCCAAGGAAAAGTTCTATATACACTTGCGACTTTGCTGTGACTGGACGTGTTCTTGTGCAACATCTGTTACTGTTTTCCACCCTACACTTTCCCGACTGGTTACTGAGGAAGATAAAACTGTACTGCACATGTTCTTCCTTCCTTGAAGTCCATGCCATCCCTTGTTCCCCCTTTCTCTCTCTCCTTTTTCCCTCTTTTTCTCTCTCTCCCCTTTTCTCCCAGGTCCAATGTGGAAAATGCGGCATCACCGAAACCACCGATGCTGCCGTCCAAGTCTCCTAAAATAAAAAGTAACCCTACCCTCCTCTTTTATTCCGCTCTTTCCCACTACAGCTCTCCCTTTCTCTCTGCTTTCCCTCTTCCTCTCTCTGCCAAACTGCTCCACCCTGCTCAACACACAGAAGCGTGAATATGATCGAAATCTTTAATTTTTTTGTCCTCCTTGATTTAATTTATCTTCTCGTGTGTGTGCATGTGTCTGCCTGACTCATCTCTCTCTCTCTCTGCCTCTGTATGTCACTGATCAGACCATGTGTGGGTGGAGATGGTAAACAAATTCCCTCGAGATGCAACAGAGGGCTCTTTTGCGAAGCCCCTGATTCCCCTTGCAAGTCAACCACAAAAATTACCACTGGGATTTGACAACTTTGCAAGCTGTAAACTCAGAGTTATAAATGCTGACTAAAACAAATGCACGCTTTAAGGAGAAGTTGATGATTATATTCAAATATATATACATAAGTGATGCTGTTTTGAGTTTTTGAAGCACGTGTGCAAGTAAGAGCATCTGGATGACAAATATGCACATCCTGAAATATACTTTCAAGTAAATTTAAGGTAGAAAAAAACAAAATGTTACATTGCCACAGGTCAAAGACAGAAAAGCCTGTGTTTTCAGCCTCTCACATGAATCAAAAAATGAAAACAGAGCTGAGGACAGAAGCACTTAGACTCCATGAGGGAGTTTGGAAATGTTCTGTGATACAGTACATGCCATTTTCCAGACAAACTTGAGTTCTCCATAGTTAAAGAAAGGGGGACTTACCATGACTTCAGTCAGGAATTCCTACATAGTCCTCAGCTCTTTTCCTGCTTTTGCTTCCTCTCTGCATTCTGCGTGAAAACTTTTTCCTCTCAGTGATTACCAAACAGCCTCCATTAGCCTCCTTTTTGTGTTTTTTCCCCCTTCAAAACTTTCTGTGTTAGATTTCAGAGCGTGAACAGTCCTGTTCTCTTCCCCTCTCACTCTCCGGTATATTTCCCTGCCTGGGAAAGTCCAAGCTGCATTTTTTTTCCCCTCCCCTCTGTCTGCCCGGCTGTCCCACACACTCCCACCTCCCTCCCCTCCCCTGACATCCCTCCCTCCCTCCCTCTCCTCTCCTCTCACCTAACAAGAGCACTACAGTCCCTCTCCACTCAAACTTTCCATTTCCCCCCCCAGAGTAACTTAAATGAATAGACAATGAAAAGCCGTTACCCCACCCAGGCGCACAGAAAAAGAAAACCCCTCTGATGTTTTATTGTTCTGCTATTGGTGAAATTGCACGATCTTTATTCTCAGTGGGAGATAATTCTGTAAATTTGTAATTAAGCTTAATTTGATGAAAAGGGTTGGAGCAATTATTGAAAATACTCAAATGATTACAGCTGAAATGGGTCTATTTCTGCACGTGCTTTGTGTATATATGCTCCAAAGTCTCTCATAAAGACAGATCTGTTACCATTTTTACATGACAGGGAGCAAAGCACCAGATTACATTTGCACATGGTTTATTTTTAGCAGAGAGGATTTTACTCCACCAGAACAGTGAAGTAAATTTCCTTCCTGAGTCACTGTAATTGCCCTTTCGCCACCCATCTGATATTAAAGAAGGGTTAAAGGGCAAGTCCAGCACTTTAATATTGCACAATGTTGGGAGACATGCAAGAGACGTGTTTTAAAAATAACAGTCAAAAAAGAGGTAATGGGTGGGTGAATCACCAAAATCACTGGATCCTACGTTATTTACGGGAAATGAAACCTCTTCTTTTTATTTCAGAAGAACTCCTTGTGACAAATATACTGAAAGTCGTTTTTAAATCTTTATGGGTATACATACTGTGTAGGATTTAAAAAAAAGCAATGTACAGACTCATACAAAAGTAATCCTTCTCAATCATCACTTATGACCCACTAGATGTGATATTAAGTAACTATGTAAAACTTTATTTGTCGGGCACTTGAAACACAGTCACAGAGTGCTTCCCACACACCAAAAAATTAAAATTGATGAACAAATAAAGTAAAAATATACTATTATCATTATTTATTGCATCTCATTTATTGGAATAAATGGAATAATTAGGCCATCTATGATTCCATTTTTTGAGCTCAGGTGTTCTGTAACAAACAATACAATCACTCACTTGGAGCTGCCATCTGTGATTTTGTGATTTTGTCAGTAAAGTTTCCAATTTACTGTCCACTGTTCTGCATGTAAGCCATGTGTTAATGTCACCCAGCAGACCTGCAGACAAATGTTCATATCATGGTGAGGGAGATTAAGCGTAAAGTCAGACTTTAGGCTTAAGCTGCCATCGCTCACTCTCTCTTCTACTTTTATTGCTTTATTGCCCCACATTGGTGCCAAACTGGTTGCCACGCCACTGCTAAATTTAACCTGTATGGTTTGTGTTTAGACCGCTGCACTGAGTGGAGGAATGGAGTCAGTTAATCATCCACTACAGTAGTTCAACAGCGCCTCCCTGTGCTTATTGAGTGATAGTGCAATAATGGGGAAGCAGAGGAGGAACAGGCGCTTGCAGTAGCCAGAGGTGAACTTCTGTTAGGAGACCTCTTTATGGGGTGGCTTGTTCATTTTGTGAACTTTATGAGGTGAATAGATAAATAGATATATTGACACTTGCCTCTTGCTTGAAGTCCAACAGAGGTGATTTTTACTGCGTGTCAGGATTATATGACATATGTATTTTTAACTGATTGTTTCCAGCTCATCGAAAACTGGTGGAAAAAAGGTGTGTATGATCGAGTGTAATATCTTAAAAGCAAAGTGACAAACAGCCTCAAAAATCATTTGATCAAATTTAACTGGAGGTGGAACTGAAGTGCTCAGAAAGCGTTGCACAATGTGATAGAGGAGTATCGCTTCATCGCTGGATGAAGGAAGTGATTCAGCACACACACACATTCACACGCATGCACCTGGCAAAAAGGACAAGAAGAACAAGTCCCTGTCCTGCCCTGTTTCTGGGCGTTTGTCACTTATAGATCAGTTCATGTGGCACATTCATTAAGGCTGCCGTGATTAGACTCATTATTCAAACTTGGCATTTATTCACAGGAATGTGCCACACCTCACGCAAGCCACCATATAATTTGGAGATGTGTGTCTTGGCTGTGCTCATGTTTCCTCTGTGTGAAGGTGTTGTTTTATTTATTCTATTTTTCAGTTTAATAATTCAACTGAATGCAACAGTTATACTGTACTGCGCCTACAAAGAGACTACTTGCATTTTTTAGCATATTATGACATGCTAGCACAACATGGAAATTGATTAATTCCGTCCTACCTCAAGGTTAATCAGACAATTGCCAAATAAACATGCAGAAGCATCGCATTTTCTGTTGTTTTAATGCAAATGAAACACCTTTTGATGTAGCCAACATTGCTATTGATAGTTCTGCATTTCACATCTCTGAGGTTTTCCAAACATTACAAAAAAACAACTGAGGTGATGAAATATTAAGGCATATTAAGGAACTACTGCACTATACTGTACATCTTACTGAGAGATAAAACATATACAATCTATTGAGGAATATGTGCAGGGATGCAAGTTCACACTATCGTTTAATTACTATTTATAATAAGTTAATCCTTTATTGATCCCTTTGAGGGAAAATTCAGGTGTAACAGCTGTACAAAGAGTAACGATAAAGGGCAGAATCTCATGGCCATTTGGCGAAAACATGCAGAACGACACACCTCACATTATGCCTCACTCAGCCAGATTTATTAACGGATAAAACAGAACATTGCTGTTTATGTACTGTACAGTGGTTTCTGGCTGCATTGTTATCACACTGCAGCAACAGGTATTAGGTTCAAAAGCAGAAATACTTTAACATTTTGAACATTTTGAAAGCTGAGCCTCAAATGGACCCAGTAAAAATAAATCCAGCCTTATCTTTATTGTCTTATGTAGGGCTGCAACTAACAATAAATTTACTTATTCATACTTGTGATAAGTGAACTGAAAATGTTCATAAAGCTCAAGGCGACAGCTCCAAACACTTTGTTCTAAAACCAGTCTGTGCTCTGTCGTCTGTGCTCATCTGTGTTCTCTCTCGTTTACAGCTTTATTTCCTTATTGACTGTGTTCTCTCGCATGCCCAAAACAAATTTCTCCTGTGTTTAGTTTTAAATGATTTAAAACAAAGAAAAGCAGCAAAACCTCACACTTGAAATGAACCAGCAAAGGTTTTTGCTCAGCTGAGCAGCTACAACAACGTGTTAGCAAAGCTGCCAATTATGTTTCTTTCAATCAACAAATTAACTGATTGACTCCTGCTTTCAGCTCTAATGTTGCAGTAGGTTTGAGACAGGATGGGGCTTCAGTAAGAGTTGTTAGCAAAGCATCCAAATGAGTGAGTGTAATGACATTTGACTCAAAGACCTGTCTTTTGAGTATATATACATTTGCAAAGTCCTTAACAAAACAGGACAGGGCACCTGCTTTCATCACAACCTTTGCCATGACGCAGGCATTCACCATTTAACTTGAATTACATCATGTCGGGCTGTGCTTGAGTGAGACTCTGAGCACCCACCTGCTCATTCATGCCCTGAATCAGTGCATCTCTGAAATGTCAATAGTCTGCGGGGGGAAAGGACTGCGGCTCAGCAGCTGCTCTGCCTCGCTCTGCACTTCCTGTCTGTGAAGGCGAAACAGGTCCTGTTGCTGACAGAGCATCAGACCAGCAGAGCCACTCTCCCACTGCTGTCACAGACCTGTCACTCAGCAGCATTATCGCAGTGGGAGGAAGAGGAGGAGGAGGAGGGTGAGTCAGGTGGAGCAAAGGAGGAAAAGAAGGGCCAACTTCCTGCGCAAGTGAGAAAAATGTTGTTAGGTTTCTGTTGGCCTCAGGTTTTAATTTGAAACAGGCTTGTCTTAAGTGAATATTGAAAACCAGAAAGTCTACACTTGGCTTTGTATCCAAAGAGTCAGTGCAAACAACCCACGCCCTAATAAGCTATTATACTATCATTTTATCTGATGTAATACTGGAATGTCTGTACAAACATGCCATCTATCCCAAGATACTTTGATAGATGTGGCCAAATATGTTCCTTGCAGGCCCACACTCCACCAGGTCTCTTTCTCAGCAGTATGGCTGCAGATCCCACGGCTGTAAAATGAGCTCCGTCTCCCATCAACGGCTTTGAAGGCAGCTGCAAATCACAATGTTCAGTGTCACATCGGGTAAAGGGTATGTTTAACACAAAAATAGAAAGAGCGTTAGATTTATTGTTTCTTGTAGGTGGTCTGTCATTTCATCATTATAGCAACACACACAATTACCTTTTTGGCAAACAAAATAATTATTAAACGAGAACAGCAGAATGGATTGAGAACAAAAAATGATTTTACCTTTTGCACTGGTTGTAAAAATCTGCAAATATTGTTCCTTGAAAGAAGTGACATGCAGTCTTATTAAAATAGTAGGTACACTGGTTTGATTCATGACACAGTGTTGACAGTATTTTTTTGCCAAAGGAAATTTGAAAGACACGCAACATTTTTTGTTAGTAAATTTCCCCTGTGGCCTCCTAAATCTTTGCCACCTATTGGAAGAGTTTATCGAGAGATCAAAAAAAAAAGAGAGAAAGAAAGAAAGAAAGAAAGAAAGAAAGAAAGAAAGAAAGAAAGAAAGAAAGAAAGAAAGAAAGAAAGAAAGAAAGAAAATAATATAAATAGAAAATGTAGCCCATCCACATCCATTCACATCTGTCCAGGACAGAACCCACCTAGCACCATGAAATAGAACCACTGGTACATTATTAACAAAGCATTTTTTTATACTACTACTACTACTACTACTACTACTACTACTACTACTACTACTACTACTACTAATAATAATAATAATAATAATAATAATAATAATAATAATAATAATAGGCTGCACGGTGGCGCAGCAGGTAGTGCGCGTGCCTCACAGCAAGAAGGTTGCCGGTTCGATCCCCGGGTCAGGCGGGGCCTTTCTGTGTGAAGTTTGCATGTTCTTCCCGTGCATGCGTGGGTTCTCTCCGGGTACTCCGGCTTCCTCCCACAGACCAAAAACATGCTCATTAGGTTAATTGGTGACTCTAAATTGTCCGTAGGTGTGAGTGCGAGTGTGAATGTTTGTTTGTCCTTGTATGTGGCCCTGCAATCGGCTGGCGACCGGTTCAGGGTGTACCCCGCCTCTCGCCCATTGTAGCTGGGATAGGCTCCAGTCCCCCGCAACCCCGAAAGGGATAGGCGGTATAGATAATGGATGGATGGATGGATAATAATAATAATAATAATAATAATAATGGTGATGTAGATTTCACTATATTGCACATATGAAGAACATTTAGCTCATTCCTCATTATTTTCTATGAGAAATTATAACATGAACAGAACAAGGACTGAACGCGACACACCATAGAAGAAGAACGACATATGTAACTTCCGGCGACCATCTTTGTTTGTGTACATAGTCATGTAGGCATCCTGGAAATGCTGAAAACAGTGGTAAGCGCCGTCATATAACCTGTTTGGTTTGTATTTATGTGGCCTTCAAACTGCTGTGCTTCACAGATGAAGAAGTCTCATATCTAAAAGCGGTAAAAGGCACGACCTCGGATTAACGAACCCCCGAGCTAATGTAACGTTAGCCGCAATGTAACTTCTGTAACCGGTCCTAGCTCCAGCGGTTAGGTAACTGAAATGTGCGACGTTAACGTGTCAAAGTTTTGTTCTTCAGGCAAATTCACTCGTTTTTTTGGACTTGGCTTGTTTGCAGCCTGGGTAACTGAGTTGGCTAAAGTAGTTTAACTAGCCACCTAACGTTATGCTTTTGATTAGCCAGTGTTAGCTAGACTACGATAGGGCAGCTGCTAGGCTTAGCTGTGTCTTCCTGAGTTTAATACCAGGCCAGTTATTAAACTAAAATAATACACTCACTAATGGATAACTGAATCTTTTGAGGGTTTAATTAGGGAGTCTTATTTGAGCCCAGAACAAATTAGCACTGACTATCTCATTTACTACTAAATCACTAAATTTTATACCACTTTTTTTTACATTTGACAGCAAAGACAGTGAACTAATTTTATACTGGTGGTTATTAAATTTGTGGGTATGGAGCCATATTTCAGCCTTTTTAAGCAGTTCTTCCAAGCCAGGTGAGCCTGTGGAAAACTCAAGTGAGTGTCTGCACCAAATAAATATCTGACCAGAAGTGCCATAACAGTAAAGGTTTAAATTTGGACATGCAAAATGTGTTGACACTAATATTTATTGGAACTTAAATACAGTATTTGAGTTCCTAGTAGCATTGATGCTTTTATTATAGTTTTACATCTTGGTTGTATCTCTGCCACTTAATATATAACACTGTATGATTGTTGGTCATTCATTGGCTTCCTATTAGCACATTACAATGAACTGTACTGTTGCTGCTAATTTCAGGGCAGTTTAAATTAATAAAGTTACAGAACACCAAAAATTGATACTGGCTTTGATAAGGTTCATATTCCTGTTGGTGATACAGTTTATTGTTTTCAAGTATCTGACAGTTTATTAATGTCACTGAGACGATCAGTTTGGGTAAAATATTTATTTCAAAAATAGGTAATAAAAAGTCCTACATTCTGTAATTAATGTGCAAAACCAGTTTCATCAATATTTGGTATCATAACAAGCATTCCTTGTATGCAGCTCCTCTTTTGCACGTGCATTTGCTCATACATACATCAGCCAGTGAAGGCTTCATTGTAAAAACATTGTACATTCATACCAAAAAGAATAACAAAATAACACACACATGTCTACCATTTGCTGGCCTCATTATGAGTGGCAAGAAAACCATCGTCTCTCCTCTTGTCTGGTGTGGTCATGAGAAACGTAAGACATTCATGCAAATGTGTATTGATAAAACAAGCAAAACATTATTTCCACTCATAAAGGCACTGATAGCAAAACAATAATAAGGTTAACAAAAATGTCTTCTTTAGTGCCTCAACTTTTTTGCAAAAAAAATTCCATTTATCCTCCGTTGAAATTTACCAGAAGATTTTTTCCAACAGTAGCATCTCAGTTAGCTGGGGTCCCCAAGTCATGAGGTTTTTGCCTGACTGTAGTGATGTGGGCTTAAAAGGTAACCAGACCCCAAACCCCAAATTTGTCTAAAGCATGACACCTACTGGTGAAAGCCATGTACTGGTTAAATTATTTGGATTTGATATTTGATTAATCTTAATGGTTCAAACTTTAATAGTGCATCTCATTTGTATCCCATTCAAAGATTGATTCACACATGGGACAGAGTTGATGTATTTTCCTTCAATTAAGTAAATTTTAGGACAGAAATCCAGTAGTCCTATGGTTACAACACAAACAAAAATGTATTACATTGAACATTAAATGAAAAACTCAACTCAAAATTAATGAATTTGTTTGTTTCTTCAGATGTGAAAGCAGTCTGCAAAAGGCGGTAGAAGAGTGACTACCCTCCGCCACTCCTACGTCCACCTGCAGTGAGTTGACATCAACTTAAGCATGATCCTAATAATCTGGGCTGCATTGTGTATCCTAAACCTCCTGTCAGATATTTAACAGTTTATATTCAGTAGCACATGTGTAATATGAATAGGGAAGTTAGGGTTTTCTGATGGGGGTTTCCATTTCCTTATAGCATGGCCAGACCCAGCACACCCGCAGAGATCAGCAGAGCTATAAGGGAAGGTGGAAGAACAGACATTTATTAGGCATTCTACAAACGCATGCAATTCCTGACACTTTTTGGAAAACATTCCCATCTCTCATGCTTACTTTGCGTCATTGGTTGCTTTAGTGTAAAAGAGTAGCCAGAGGCCGTGGTATTCGGGGATGCGGTGGTGTTGGCGGCAATCTCATTGGTCACGGTGGCACTAGGATTTCCCAGGTCAACAACAGGACTCTTTAATTGGGTGCTCGGGGCTCCCAGATTACCTGTATCTGAAAGTGCAAGCAAAAGAAACAAGATCACTGATAGGTTGTATTAGCACAGGAAAATATGAACATATTAGCCATGAGAGTGTTTATGACAGTGAGTCTTGGTTGACCCATTGAAATGATATTATGTGTGTGTAAGTGTGTATCTCTAATATGTTAACTTACTGCTGTCGTAAGGTCCAGTGGAGATTGCGAGTGAGAAACCTGTTGTTCTAGCCACTGCATCTGGTACTGTGGCAGCAAATGTGCACTGGATTGTTTTTCCATCGACCTTGCCCTTTACAGAGTTCACATTCAGCTGAAGAGCAAAGACAGATGACAAAGAAGACAATGAGTGTATTGATATCACAAATATTTAGATATCATGCAGATGGTGATGATTTGTATTAATGTTTGCCTTGGTATTGCTTGAGGAGCAGGTTTGAAAAGGCAAGGTGTGGCATTCCTTGCAGCCTGACTGACTGTTCAGTATTTGATGTGGAGAACAAAATTGGAGTTTAAATACGGAACTTAGATTCATAGACGCACCAGATCAGCTTTCACTGTTCATATCAGTTTTAGCAAGCAAGTAGAACTCACCTCTTTCTCAGTCAGCTTGCCATTGTTGAGAAGGGCACCAATGAACTTGACAGCACCGTTGTTGTTTGCACAGATGTAGGTTGTGTCGTTACCTCCCTGCATTGCAAGGCCAGAAATGGTAAATGAAACCTGTTTACACATTTGACTTCAAACAAACTACACAATTGGCTCTGAGTTAGAGTTTGTGGTACTTTCATCTGTGGGTGGGTGACAGTACTTGACATACCAGTGTGCCATCAGGTGAGAGGGAGGCAGCCAGGTAGCCGTCTGACTCTCCTGCGAGCCCAAACTCAAAGTTTTGACCGCTTTGCTGCTTAGCAGCAAGAAAGAAACATGATCCTGGGCTGGAAGGGTCACATGAAGAAGGCTCAGCTGCACAGAGCTGTTCGGTCCCACATCCTGTGTTAGAAATAGTTGTCTGCAAGGGAGATAAGAAACACTTAAGTGGGTGGTAAATGTTCATTTGGTGAAGTTCAAAACTATCAATAAAAGTAACTTTGCTCGATTTTGTTCTGTTCGACAATATTCCACTGTGCTTCTCTATTAGTTGTTTGGCATCACACACCTCAAGAGTTTCCACTGTGGTGTTGGTCTCTAGTGGGGGAGCTGCTGTTTTGGCCGTGGTGGGTGCTGCTGTTGTGTTGTTGCCTGCTGTTGTCATTTGTGTTGACATTGGCGCACTTGTCATATTGTTGCCCGCTGGTGTCATTTGTGTTGCCGTGGGCGCACTTGTCATATTGTTGCCCGCTGGTGTCATTTGTGTTGGCGAACTTGTCATATTGTTGCCCGCTGATGTCATTTGTGTCGCAGTTGGCGCACTTGTCATATTGTTGCCCGCCGATGTCATTTGTGTCGCAGTTGGCGCACTTGTCATATTGTTGCCTGCCGATGTCATTTGTGTCGCAGTTGGCGCACTTGTCATGTTGTTGCCTGCTGATGTCATTTGTGTTGTCATTGTCGCAGCTGGCGTAGTTGTTGCATTGTTGGCCCCAGCCACAGATATCCAGGACAGTGTCCCAAACAGGACGGCAAGGAATAGTCTATTGTCCATACCTAGAGTAAGTAGGGTAAGATTGTTCTGTTAAAAGACATTATGGGACACTTCTACACTTAGTTATTTGGTAGCAGAGATTGTATCAGGTGAGGTATGAGAAAACATTTAAAGGTGAAATATTTTAGTAAACATAATACCATTAAAACTTATCTATAAGTTACATGAGCATATCACCAAGGTCTAGTGGCAAGCTACTCTTGTTGGACATTGTGGAGCAGAACATACAGTAGATGCTACTAAAGAGGAGCCATATTTCATGATAGTGCCTTTAATTACATTTGCATTAGAGTATAAATACCATACCCTTTGAAAACCAAAACTTAATTTTCAAATTGAAATTATGAACCATTAATATATCATTAAGGTGAATATGTATTGGAATACAAAAATGAATCAATATGGAAATCAGTAACTTAGTAATATTGAATTCATGAATGTATTTTATAATCAAATTAGAATTTAGAATATAATATAAAATTGCTGGAATACTCATAGCAGTCATTTATTTACTTAATCATATTATGATTATTAACTGCTATTGATAATTACAGTTTTGAAAATCTGATGTAATGTCAGAAAACCTTTGAGAACAAGTATTGACCAAACATAAAGAAATTTATGTCTGGCATATATGCTGTTTTAGCCTACCAGTAGGTGTTTTCTTTAGTTCCAGTGAAGGGTGAACTGGGTTTAAGAAGCAAAAAGCGGTGCAGTTCCTTGAAATGAAGATCCTGTGTAGTTTTACTCTTAGTTGTGGCTTATAGGTGAACTGCTGGCAGGTCTGATGATCTTAATGAGGTCCCAGGTAATGATGTGACACCTGTTCACTCGCTATTTAAACCAAGGGATCATGACATCAGAGTCCAAAAAAAAAAAAAAAACCCTTCTCTGACATCCTGGATGATGCTTCTACTGGGTGGGGTGGAGAACATGATCTTTAGGGCGTGTGATGGGAAGCACTCATGGATTTTGCCATGTCACTGCACACTGTACCCTCTTTGTGCTAGAGTTTATTTTCTAAATGCATAACTTCCTTGAGACCTCACACGATGAAGACAAGGAAACAACTTTCAACAACTGTCTAGTGTCTTCTTAGTTTTTAATGAAATTACTCTAAAATATAAAAATACAACATATAATACTAAGGGTTTTAAGCTTTAGGTATGCTTCATGAATCTCCAGAAATTTGAGTGGACAGATCAATCTAGTCTGATTAACTTATTCGATTTTGGAGGTAATCCAGACATAGGAAGTAGTGATTTGTAACATGGTGATTTGTAAAGTGCAAATCCTCTTTCAGGGCCAATTCTGGAAAAAACAAGCTTTGACAAACAAGAAAAAAGCAGTAAAATGGGGGAAATATTACTAACTATGGCTCCATATCAAAAAATAAAAATCTACTCTCATAGAACCCAGAGTTATTTTAAAAGTAGTTAGACTTCAAGAGGTCTGTGTTGATCAAACAGCTTTTGAATTCTGACAATTGTATTTTCAAGCATTAAGTTACTGAGAACAAGTTATTAAATCTCAGTAAAAAGTTTCTTAAGATCATTAAGGACAGAAAAGCTTGAAACAAGTGAAATGCTCTGATGCTCTGCTAAGAATATATACAAAAAACAAGCATATATTGCTTGTTTAAAATCAAAGTGCAAAACATCTGCATTTGTGCCTACGACTTGCAAATTCCATCCCTTTAAATGAGCTCTCTGCACGCATACCTCCACCAGTGCAAATGACTTCTTGAGACATCTTCTTGTCTTAAAAGCTCACAATGTTCGAAACTAAGGCAACGTAACTGTGTGTGTGTGCACATGCATGTTGGAGGTAGCACAGCTTGGTGTATGAAATATGAGACTGCCAACACAATGCTAAGAACTGGTTTGTCAGTGGCAGTGCAGGCTCGTGTATACGCCTCAGTATCACCATTGTGTTGAGCAGTTTCTTAAAAACAACCCTCCCTAACCATCAAGCAGGCAAGTCCAGACAGCTCTGAACTGTCAGTCTGTCTGTCAGTGGTGATTCTTCAGTTCTGCACATTACATAAGGGTGATCACAGGAGGGGACTTTTGAAATGCAGTGTTTTATCAAAGAACTAAGGAAGAAAAGTACACGCCACACACTCCCTGCAAGTGGACATCATGAGCATGCAGGGAAGCATTACTGTAAATGTCCAGAAGTGTTATGTATTGGGAAATTATATGCTCTACACATCGATTCATCTCTACTGGCTTAAGTAGGTGTTGGATATATACTGCAACAATAAAGAATTGGAGTCTGTTCCAGTGTAGGATCTGTGTAGTTGACAGATGTCGACTGAAAGGGGCATCCTGGAAAGGCTCAGTCGTTCACAAGCAAGGATGGAGCGAGGTTCACCGCTTTGTGAACACATGATTGGATAAAGGATTTTTTGGAAAGCAGGAAAACAGTTCTGCTGCCTAAGTGCTTACCTTTAAATTTAACATCATGCCGTATCGTTGATGAACTCATACCTCAAATTGGATTTTTTTTGTGTTTCTTTACCTTTCTCATTGGATCAGGAAATTGTCCAACCATCCACTTTGGAAAACCTCCCGTTTCGTTTGTAACACATTGACAATGACAATATGGATATTGCAATATAATTACAAAATAGACCGATGTAAATGGGTAAATAGTAAATAGTATGTAGTAAACAGAACAAAAAGAATGGCAAATGATGCAAAGAGAATAAGCAAGGGCGCGAACCGTGAGTCATAATCTGTCTCCGTAACGGCCCTGCTGTGTTACACCTGTTTGGTTGTCATGGCAGAGATGGATTCCGGTTCATGCGAAACTGTGTCGTTTCAGCGCATATTCATTTGGTGAATCAGGCATAAGTACGTTAATACACTGACTAAAATATTTGATTAACAATTGGATACTTACGCAGCATGCCGTGCCAGAAATACTACATGAGGTATGTCACTGCGGTCACATGACAAGATAAAGACGTCATGAGGAAAGTATGAGTGGATGAATGGATACCGAGGGTTTTTTCTGCTTTGGGTGACGATAAGAAAAAGAGAACACTTGAAAAGACTGATTTATTTCCAGTGGATTGTCTGTGAGGCCTGTTGTTTTGCCTCCGTGCCGGCGACAGCTGTGGCCACAGATGTTACGTTTTTGGGTTGTCCGTCTGTCCCATTCTCGTGAGCACGATATCTCAGGAACGCCGTGAGGGAATTTCTTCAAATTTGGCACAGACGTTCACTTGGACTCGAGGATGAGCTGATTAGGTCTTGGTGGTCAAAGGGCAAAGGTCACTGTGAAGACATAACAACTCGAGAATTCGTACACTAATTATGACAGAATTTTACACAAATATCTGAGGATAAAATAATGAAGTGAAACCATTTTTATATCCAGAAGGTCAAAGGTCAGTGACATCATTATGTTCTGTAAACCGCTTTTCTGGGAGATTGTGACCATATTTCACATTTGCGATCGGTTTTTCTCTCACGGTCGAATCTGAGTGCTCTTCATAACAACAAGGTACCTCCTGGATGGACATCGGCCTCAGAGGTTGCTTTAGACTCAGACTTGTGTGGCACAGCGTGTGCATGTCCTGCATCAGCTGAAGGATTAGATTTGTCATTGAAAATCAGAATTCATCTCTTCCTATAAAGCACTGTGTGTAGGGCCCCATTTCTCTCCTCCTGCTGCCTCTAAGTAACTATCCTCAACTAGTCTGTCTGCATTTTTCAGTAGGAGCATAGCGGAGCTTTATCATGGGAAATCCATTTCCTCTGAGGGAGATTAGTATATTGGAGCACTCAGCCTTAAGAATAGCTGTATGCTTACACTGTGCTAAAACTGTATGCAAATATCAGAAACCAAATATTTACCTGCTCCTCCCTTTTCCTGTGTAAATATCCAAGCAGTACAGCACAGCATGTGATTGAAGGAAGTTAGCATTGAATCAGATATGGTTTTAGCCTGGTATATATGCCGAAGTGACAGAAAGAGAAATAGCAGCAAATAGCAGAGCATAGGGTTTTTTATATTGTTGGCCCACTTATCATTGTGCCGCACAGTTGGTTAATAAATCCAAATATTTTTCCATTTGTTTAACAGATTTAATGGTATGTTACACACTCAGTTTTCCTGAAAACACGTTAATGCAAAGTGTAAATGACATCAGAATGAATGAATGACTGTTCGAGATGCCCAGCCAGCCTTTTCGTACAAGATGCAATGATGCATAGCTGTCACCAGTCTTGAATCTAAGTTAAGTGATAACCTGAACCTGGGAGACGGCCTCAGTTATCCACTGTACTCAGCATAGGAAAATTAGCTCTGTTTCTGTACAAACAGTCAATTTCTTGTCAAAGCTTGCCAATAACAATTATTGAAATTGATTCGGTATTGAGTGAGAACACTGCAGCCGGCAGCTGCCAAACAGGCTACAGTGTAATCCCTCAGGGCGTTTGGCAGTGTTTCTGTTTGCCGTTGACAGGCTCTGGTTGTTAATCTGAACATCTGGCAACATCATGGAAACTATCCAGAGACAGACCTTTCCTTTGAAGAGACTTTTGGTAAAACACAGTTTGTTCAAACTTGACAGAGACAAAACAAAACTCACCAAAGCCTGCTTGATTCGTCTTTCACTGCTCCAGCAATCGCCGCTAACAGGGATTATTTTCGCCAGACATTGTCATTGGAGAAATTTAAACATGTCAGATTTTCCTGGTTAAAAAAAACAAAAAAACAACCTTGTTATTACATGACCCCGGTTTTGTGACTCCTGTCTGTCGTGCAGTGCCGTCCACCCTGGATTAGACTATTCAGCCACTGAGCAGAGTTGCTCAGGGACAAAGATAGTTCCTGTGACTGTGGTCATTATTTTGATTCACGCATAATCATGAACTAATTATGGCCTCATGATTCATCAAATAGCGCCTCCAAGTCCGTTCTCTAGTAACTGATCACCTACTACAGTACAGCATACAGTCCTCGATTCAGTTACTCAGAAATACTCATTAACGATTCATTAATCATCAGGTTGTTTCTCATTCCTCAGTAACTACTCATGATTTTGTGTCCCGTATTTTAAAGTGTTACCTAAATTTAGTGACACTCTTATTTTTATATGCTGTTGATCTTTATTTATCCAGGAAGTCTCCGTTTTACGAGAAAGTCCTGGCCAAAATTACAACTGACATAAAGGTTAGACTATGGACACATGATAGATAGTATTTTTATTGACAATTGAACTGAAACAGGTGCAACTCTCATACACCTAAATCAAGAACACAGCAGTGTGAAACAGTCTATAGATAATAAGGTTGTGGGTTCATTGTAATTTGTGGTTGAATGACTTCATGTGCATTCCATTAAAGGGTTGGCTATAATGTATTGGAACAGGTTTAGTGATAAGGAGTGCTGCCAGGTCTGTGTAGTAATCCTTTTTGATTTAACAGGTGCTTTTAATTGATCTCTCATGAAATACGACTTACAAAAAACAAGTTTACTTTGGAATTTTGTTTATCAGGTCATAGTCATCTTTTTCAAAACAAACGGTGATATTTGTGAGGCGAGATAATAACGTGGCAGTCTGCCTGTTACCTGCACTTATTTGTACAAATTTCAGATTTAACAACAGATTTCGTGTGATGAGGTGTGGATGCTTTGCACATTTTCAGCTTATGTTCCCAAACATGTTTGCAAAGCGTTAAATAATTATATTGGCTGCAGCTGGAAACTTTAATTGTAGCTGTCCTTTAAAGCATTTCTAACTTTCTATGAGTTGATTCAGAGGCAAAAGAAGAAAACACTTGACCGCGTTTACAATCAATCAGTCTAGTTTAGCCGACAATATAAAACCTTGAATTATCTGTAGTTATTCTCTCTGCCACCTTATTTGTCTTTAATGTTCAGACCGCTTTTTTTGCCGCCAACGACATAATAAACACATCATCATAAAACACATCATGTTGTGAACGATTGAATGAACGCTTTCATGATGAGGCAGAATGGTCGAGGAATGTGCAAACCCGTGTGAAAAGTTGATCAGTCAAACATCGTTGACCTCATTTAACTTCACATTTTAGCCTCGTAAATTTAAATTGCTCCTCATAGACGCTGTATATAATCAACTGCTGGTTGTCAGCGTCAGTGTATTGAAGTGAATTTGTGCCACGCAGGTGGCTGAGTACAGGCAAGGTAATACTCAGCTCAGGATTTGTGATCTGTAACAGGATGCTTTGCAACAGCATGCTTTTGATGCTGTTGAAATGTGAAATCTGAGGCCGGGGTTGTCCAGTCACAGTTTCGAGAATAATGAATCCACAAAAATCTAGCCCTGCTAGTTCATCTGCATCTCTGCCACAATGGGTTGAGTTTCTTCATGCAGCCAGCTTATCTGCAACCCCTATTGTTTCTCTTTAACTCTGGTCTCTTGTCTCAGTCCTGCTCTCATTTACGATCTGTCACCTGTCAACATCTATTAATTCTGACAGGCTAATTTAACTGGCATTCGCAGAACCAGGCTGACATATTTGAATGGAATTCAGATTGCACTGACATAAACCAGTAATGAACCACCGCCAGAAAAAAAGGTCTTTAGAGTCTACCGTTGAATAAAAGTTCGTCCAGGCAGACGTAAGTGGAGGTGGTAGGAGAGAGGAGGAGGATGGCTAAGCTGTCATCCATGATTGAGAACGACTCCCACCGCGACAGACTGCTTCACCCAAAGTGTGTGAAGGAACGCTATCGCAGGTCCTTCCTTCCTGCAGCTGTCAGACTTTACAACCAGCAGTGCTCCCAGTAGACCATACGCTCACAATACTTTCAATATGACTGCACTATAATATACATTAACTGTGTTCATTCATACTGTGAAAATATTTGCTCAGGTGAATTTCAACTTAAGGTGCAATATATCAATTCCTATGTGCAATACAGGAACCTATTCACTATCATTACTCCAGTCAGGAGTACTATCATTCAATGTGCAATATCAGTACTGATTGTTCATATTTCATTATTCCTTGTTTATATTGTTTGGTTTGATATTTAATGTCTTTACTGATGCCCTCTATGTTTGCTTTCCACTCTTGCTGCTGTAATACCTGAAATTTCCCCACTAATAAAGGTATATCTTATCTTATCTTATCTTATCTTATCTTATCTTATCTTAAATCATACTTCCATGAATCTGCATATGCACGTGCGCGTTGTAGACCGATGCTATAGAAAATTAATTTCTAAAGCCCATGTTACACGACACTTGTTGACTTTTGTGACAAGCAAAGAAATGATTTCACCACATCCGTGTCACCACGGAAAAGAGAGGTGTTTACTTATGCACAGCGTGGCTGAGTAAAGGTTGAGCTGTCACCATCCAGAGAGACAGAGAGAGACAGACAGACCAGGCTACATCTGCATCCTAGACAGGCAAATAAACCGTCTACCTGAGCTCGAGGTTGGACGGGCTCTTTTGTTTCAGTTCATGTGAGAGCACTGATCTTGTAGTTTCCTGTTTGTTCTTCCATCCACAAGGGTCCCAGCGTGGCCTCACAGCTTCTCTTTATGTTAAGTCTGTTTGCGTCCTGTCTAGCTGTGCTTCTTTCTTTCATCATTAATGCACTGTAGTTTCCATGAATGGTAGACATAAAACGACAGATTGAAAACCACGATAACAAACCAAATAGGGTAATTTAGGTAAAAGGTAAATTAACAAAAATAAAAAGCACCCTATCCATATAGATGGGTAAATCAAGGCAAAACAAGATATGCCTTCATAAAGCGTGTTTTTTAAGAAGACACCTTTGTTTGCTCACTGAACAAAGGCTGCTCTGATGGAGGAAATTGTCAGATGTTTGATGAAGCCTGTTTTGGCAGCGCTTCCAACAAGCTGGAGCAGATGATTCTGTGCTGTGAAATTAGAATGAAGGATAACCTTTTACGATGACAGATGTAACCCATGATGGTAAAGTTCCATAATGCTCAAACTATTTACTCCTCCTTCACGAACACTTACATTCCTGGTGGGTAACTCATTCAGCCTGTCAGTAGTGACGATCAAGATGAAGATTTTCCAAAGATTCACCGTAGCTGCGTTCCTAGCGCTACTATTATGAGACACGCTTTGTACAAAGAATCACTGGGGGTGGGCCGTCTTTTACAGTGATGTCAAATGAGTTTAAAATGACTAAAAGATAGAAAATTTAAAAAAATAGAAGTGTATAAATACAAGTGGTTTAAGATATTTTAGTTGAATTCAGACGATTGGAGCATATGCTGCGTCACATTAGAGTAAATCCCTAGAAATTCTGGGGCTGCAGGCTGTGCAACAGACAGCTGGAAAGTATTTTTAAAAAATCCACATTTTCTACATACTGCAATTATGTAGTTACACAATGAAAGCGTGCGCAAGTCATTGCAGAAGTACGCTCGTTAGTTTTAAATTACAGTGCAGCTTTGAGTGATGTTTGACATTTACTGAACGGAAGAGGTCAAATAATGTAACTAATTAAGCCCTTTACATTCACAACCTTATTCTTTCCATTTGGCAAAAATGCCATAGATGTGATGGATTTGTCAAACCTGAAGCTGTGGCAGGTGAAGCAGTTGTACAGTCCGCAGTGTCTCCTGTCTATCTCGATATTATTATGAGCTTAATTTTACTTTAACAAGTAAAACTTTAACAGAGGAACTCTGAAAAGATTCTCAATTGTTTTTTAAGTCAGACGTAAAAGACTAAATTATGTTTTAGGGTGGATTTTTACATTTATGTAGCTCATGCATTGTGATGTGTTGTTTATGCAGAATCAGGAAACACAGTTGTAGACACAGAGTAGCCACTGGCAGATCACATGACTCTGATCCTTTGCATTTTGTAATGAGCTGTGATGAATTGGTGTATTTGTGTGTTAAATGTTAAAAATGCATCATTATATTTCAGATATTAGCAGTGGATCAAATGAGCCTGTGTGATGTGAAAGAGCTTATAGATTTAATTAATTTCATTAATTTACACTCTTCTTATTCTGTAGATGGCCAGAGATACAACTGGGTGCAATACGGAAACTGTTTTCTTCCAGCTATTGCAGGTAACACACACACAATTTCAGAAGTATGTTTCATCTTACTTATTCCATACTCTAATACTAATGTATTTTTGTGAGTCAGAGTCCTATATGGTTGAAGCATGAAGGCAAATTCATGCTGAAAGTATAAACAATTCCTGCTTATTTTTTAGTTTCATCTTTTTTCAACTATATCTTTATACAGTACTTGCAGACGCAGGTCTACATTAAAGGTTAATTGGTTGTTTTTCCTGTCCACACTGGCTGCAAAGGGATCCTCTTGTTAAGAGAACAAAATCTACAGTCCTCACTCTGTACATGAATCAGTCCTAAAGTTAAAGGGGCAGTAGAAAGTCCACCCCGATGCCTTTAGCTAAAGCCCTAGCCCGGGCTGGAGGGTAAGCTAGCAGCCACCAGCCCATTACTTCGAGTTCCTCTTTTTGGTGAACAAGTGGAAAACACGTGCTCCTTACGTGTCAGCCTGCATTTTAGTGGGATGATCTCACAGAGTTCTTTTTGGATACTTCCTCATGAAACACATAAACATAGATGGTAAAGAGGACTGAACAATACGGGAAATGATGTAATTGTGATTTTTTTTTCTACTTTTTTTTTTTTAATATATACCAATATTGGGATTCTGTATGCAATTCTTTTTTATAATTAGTTTGTCTTATTTACTATACACAAGCAATAAATCACTCTGTAGTATGACCAACGTTGCCTCGTAAACATGTAATACAATCACTGATTTAATATAGACTAAAAGGGGCTTAGTGTGAACATTAGGGTATCGTCAGTTACAGTAACAAATTACAGTAACAACCTCAAACGATTCAGCCCCAACATCAACATCAATAAGTGTTTCAATTCCATTGCCTTCTCGTTAAAGGTACCCGATGCCTTTTTTGGCTACCTGCCACGGGTGTCGTGGTTGTAGCTCACACTAGGTATATAATTTACTCGTTGATAATATGTTGTCTGAGATGTGATTGACACAGAGGAATTCATTTGCGGGAACTCTGAAAGCCGGACAGGCAGGGTTGTCAACATTTTGTTTCCGTCTTGTGTGAATTATTCACTTAGTCTCTCAACACAAGATGATCATGCGTCATCCACCTCCTGAATCCCCTGCTTAGACATTCTCCTCCCTCTGCCGATCAGCTGGATGTCAAGTTCGTACTTTTCATAACTGAGAAATGTAGAACATCATAAGAAGGAAACCACTTTTATTGAAGAAACTGGCATTATTTCAACAAATAATAATACAGCAACTTTTGTTATAGTACATGCTAAAATTAAAATTTAATTTTAATTTAATAAATATTTAAAATATTATGACAAAATAGCTCTTGGAAGGAACACTTACATTTATAACTCAGTGATTGTAAAAAGTACCAACAGTACCATTTCAGCTAAAACTAAGCTAGTTTTCGCAGTGTTAGTATTAAGACAGGGTGGCTTTGGTTTGGTTTTCTAACTCCTGTCCTTCATTCTTCAAGCTTCTTCAGTTCAGACTTCAACAGCTCTTCATCTTCCTCCTCCTCCTCTACCTCCACTTCGATCCCATCCATGGTTTTCTGCAGCTCTTCCTTGATGCGGTTCAGCTCCAGCAGCCCGTCCTGCAGGTCCTTACAAACTTCGCGGATCTTAGTTGCAAATTCTGTCTTTGCACCCTTTTTGAGCTCCATGGAGTCCTTGGCCAGGAAAAACACATCGAGGGCCAAGAAGAGACCTGACATGACCCCAGTGGTAACGCTCATCACCTGGGCAGCTTTAGCAGCGCCTCCTGCGACACTGAGGACCTGAACGGTACTGATCAGGCTCTCGGTGTTGATCAGTAAAGCCTTGCCGGCCCGGCCGCCCTCCTTCATTACATGTTTGACGTTTTGGTTGAGGTGCTTCTTTGAGATGCTCTCGGCGTACTGCTCGAAGTTCCACTCTTCCAGTGTCTCCATCCCTTGCTGTCAGGCAGGTAACAGGTAAGAGATTTTACATTAAGATTAAAATCTAAAACTGCAGATAGACAATACAAGTGCAGTTTAAAAGGAAAATCCAAAATAAGATTAGTGCCTTGCAAATGTTGATTACAAACTAGCAGAAAAACCTGTCCTATCTTCTTACCTGCAAAAACTCAAGGCACTCCTTGATGTCCTTTATCTCCTCCTGGTAGTCTTGGATCATCTTCTCCACCTTCTTGCGATCCGTCTTTGAATGGACTGTGTCTGTGATGTTGGCTGAGGCGGACGTCACCCCGCCTGCTGTAGCTACACCAATCCCAACGGCGGTGACGATGAGCGATGTTCCTGCCGTGAAGGGTGCCAGAATGAGCCCGGTGATGGTAGTGATCGACCCTGCAACGCTGGCCACCCCGCCGCCGACACTTGCCGTCACCGTTTTCTTATGGAAAACGTCTGCTGAGTCAGCCAAAGCAAGCAGCTCCAGTATACGCTGCTGCAGTGAGGCGCCACGTTGGTTGAAAAAGCGAACAAAAAGACGAGCCGCCATGAAGACGCGATCAGCTGCGCCTTCCACCACTCTGAGACAAAGAAACATGGAAAGTATGTTATGGGAGCAACATTGGATTGTAATGCAGAGTGGTAACATGTTAACCTGACTTGTTAAGGAGAAGAAACATCTTTGATTACACTGATTTTGTTTATTTGGTTTATTTTTTCCTTGATTTTTGAGCTTCCTCCATGAATAAGTAGGCTACATAGTTATATGATCAGGAATCTGCACAGGGTCTTCTATTTTGAAAGTTGAATGGATTCTCTACACTGACCCTCAATATAATTAGCATGTTGTGATACCAGATCACATCTGGGTATTGGCTAGTGCTACTGTAAAGCAGTGATGCTCAACTCGTGGGTCGTGGGCCTTTGCTTTTATTTTGAAGGGGATTTTTTTTTAATGCAGCAGAGTGCTGGAGGTCCCGAAGCCAGATCGGTTGAGAACCACTGCTGTAAAGCCTTAGAAAACACTCAATTCAAAATGCAAATGAATAAATTCAGTAAGCACGACTTACTCTTCAGCGTCATCGTTCTGACTGGCCTCATTCCACTCATCCCAGCCTAACACACAGAAAAATGAAGTTTCAACTGCAATGAACAGGATCACCAATAAATAACAATCAACAAAACGCTGTCAAGATCCAACATACCATCGACTGTCCTCCACCACGCTAAAAGGCCTTCCTCATCCTGAAAGTAAACGATTTAAACATATCGGAGTAAATCTGTAAATTATATTACACACAAAACAAGCATCAAGTGAGGTAATATTTAAGGCATAAAAACAAGTTTACGTCGAGAGGGTCCACGACGGTTCCTTCACTGGGCACTGGAACTTCAGCCATCTCTAGCGTCTGAACTTCAACTGTTTCCTGTAACCGAAAAATGCAGCACACTAAACAAGCTTTGTGCCTGTTATGACATTGCTATTGACATTCATTTCAATTCATTGTTTTGCATGTCTAGTATTATGTGGCTGATAATGTGTGTTGCATGTGGTACCTGACAGTGTAGTACGTGGACATTCTGAATGTTTTTAAGTAAAATCAGTTCTTTTTTTATTATTTTTCTGCATGCTTATGATGGATCTAAATTGTTGGCATTTACAGCAGTGTATTAATGTGCTCTGTCCCTGTCAAATAAACCGATAAAAAAAATAAAATAAAATAGAAAACTCCTTCCAGAAATGACTTTCTATTCACTGCAAAGAATAAAGAAAGTGCGTTCCCAGTTGTCTTTGTTTTACTATAATTATAATGATTGGCTAGTGATAACTGAACGATCAAATTACAGAATATTAAAGAGAAAATATGTCTACATTCATGGGCGACATAAAAATCTAGTTCCAGTGAAAAGGCTGCTGGTGGAGAAGCCACAGGCATCATGTGGTTAAAGACGTACAATGCCTCAAACCAACAACCATTCATGTATTTTCAATAGCAGACATTAAATGTGGCTTGTTCATACGTAATACTAATCCTAATTGGTATCACATGGAACTTATTGTGAGGTGTTGGATTTCTTGTGATCTACCACACACGGTCAGTCTTTTTGTTTACTGCCTTTTATTACCTGCAATGAAAGACCTGGAGAATAGCCAGCTGTAATTTAGAATCATACATCTTCCTATATCACTTTTGGGCAAGTCACGTTATGGCCACGTCATACGCTCTACATTGTTTCCCCCAGAAGTTTAAATGATTAAAGTATGTTTCTATTTTTTTTGTTTTTTTTCCATTGGGTGTAAGAGACACCCAAAACACACATATTACAGTTTCTATTTTTAAAGAAAAACAGGATTAGGTAGGCTGGCCTGTCGTTTAAGAGCTGCCATGTGATAAAGGGATGCACTACAAGAAATGAAAGGGAGGGATGGAAAAACAGTACAATTCCACTGAAAAACCACAGGCTTCTACAGTCAAAATATATTACAACAACAGGAAAAGAAAATACAAGGCTATCCTCCCACCACACACCCTAAATGAAAATATTAACCCTGACTGGTTTATTGAAGCAGCCATGTTGCATGGTGTGTGGTTTTATTTGCATAGTTTCATTATGCCACCGTAAAATCATTTGCCTGTGAGTACATGTTTGTTCAACAAGCGCCAACTGTAGTTTGCAATGTGGGAAAAACAGCTGTACTGCAGCTCAGGTTCCTTTTCTGTACAGCACTTAGTTTTTCGTAATAAATTTGATCCATGTGTTACAGCTCTGAAACTCTGAGTCCACTGTTTGTTGTTGGTTTTATTTATTTACACATGAAGCTGCCTTGTCTACTCACCTGGGGCGTGTCAGGTGGTGCTGTTGCAGAGTCCTGTGGAGCAAAAAATAAATTAATGTAAGAAATATTTTTAAAAAAAAATTCAGTGTATGAAATTTAATACCTCAATGTAACGGAAAGAAAATTTTGCATTTTGGAGTGGACTGACATATTTAGTGGTACCTTTGTTCCTGACCCGAACAGTGCACCGGGCAAAATCCTCCTCATTCTGAAAGTCTGGACAAGAAGTGAACGTGAACGTTACCCTCACATCTGTACAGCTCCTGGATCAGTGATAATACACTGTAAGGATTTACCTGGACAAGTGCAAGCAGTCAGAGAGTACTGCACAATAGGTTTTAGCACTTTACATACCATAGTTCTTTTGTTCGATGCTTCCTTTGGCTGGCTTTTCAGCTCACAGCCGGTGTCAGCGTCAGTATACCAGATAGACTGTGGAGAGGTTAAGACATTATTTTATTTTGATTTAGGGGTCTATATGATTATGTGCATGCTTTCAAAAATGCCTCGCATAAAGCGGCGTCGGATGAGATCTAAATGATTCTAGAACTGTCAACCTCATGTCAGAGACTGATGAACTGCTGTCATTAGATTGAACAGCTATTGTGTTTGGCTGGTAAGGTTGTACTTTGTGTGCTTCTATGACAGATGCTCGGCATTTTTCTGTGTAGACCGCAGGCTATCATTGTTACTGATGGGCGTGATTATCTTCTTTGTACAGCAGTGCAATCGACAGCACAGCGATGGAGACTTAACCACCATTAATAGCCGTCACTAGGTTAGATTTAAATAACAACACTTTCATCTGGATTAATTTACGAAATTGGCGGGGGGGGGGGGGTAAATAATTGTCTTACGTGTCTCTCTATGGTGCTGTCGTCCAAGCTTTCAGAGCTGCTGGAGTGTTCTCTTTGAATAATTTTGTTTTCCTGATGAGAAAGAGTGAGAAATGAGTTAAGTAGTCACGATTATGAACACGAGAGCAGGTGACAGTCAAACGTGACGCATCAAAAATGGGTTTAAGAACTTTCATCAACATGGTCTATGATAAATGCAGCACCACCGTGCATCTCGGGAAACCTTTCAACTTATTTAAAACTGGAGCAGACATTTACAATTCCTTCCAAAGACAGTCACCATAACCTGAACCCGTACCTGTGGCTTGAATGAGGGACCTGTACTGGAAACCACAGAGTCGGTCTCGCATTCGTCATCTGGCATCTGTGAAACAGTTGTGAAACATAACAATTCAGCTGGTGTTTGTCTTTAAAAAATATTGTTAAGTCCACCAAGGACAACATTTTGTTAGCCATGTTGGTGTTTTAACACTGGCCCATGAAAAATGACCTCCCAAATCTGGTAATCAACTGTCACTCTTAAGTCAGGTTTTTCTAGTCAAACATGCAATTACAGCATCTTAAGTTGGGAGAGTCAAGAGGTTAAACTCCTGTACATTACCTGTGTGTAAGACCTAAAGGGGTTTACTTTCTGCATCATCCCTTTGAACATCCCACGGTTCTGAAACAAATACAGAAAAAAGGCAAAAAAAAAAAAAAAAAAAAGGTTAATTAATTCATCACTTTCTGTTATCTGTAACACAGGAGACGATGTTTGAAAGCTTTCTGTGGGTATTCAGGACTAACTCAAGTTGGGATCACTCTACAGGCTGAACTTATTTTCTTTGGTGCCACCTGGTGGTAGTAACAAGAATAACATGAGTAGATGACACTGCAAGCTGCTACTTTCTCCAGTGCAACAGTAACCAAATCACTGGTTAATTTAGGAAATTATTCCAATTTGGCTGATCCAAACATGACTGCGTGAAGCTGATCCAAGCTAAGGTTGGGGTCTGCTTTTTGATAAAGTGCTGAACCGCACAGAACCACCTGCTTCTCTGGCAAGTTGTTATTGTCGGCCAAGCTCCCATCGCTGGAGGAGAGGTCACCATGCAGAGGCTGGGCATCCTGGAAAGACCAGAGGCAGAGAAAAATGGCAGCGTAGTCCAAGAATTCTTCATTTCATGAGTGTCATCATCAGTATAACAGCTGGTACCTTTGGGTGTGAGGATTTGAATGGGTTGACTTTCTGCATCATCCCTGCAATCATCCCTGGATTCTAAATAATAAATGCATTAATTGGACATTGGAAGTCTAAGCATAAGAAAATGAACTAATCCCAGTGCCATACAAGTCAGCTGAAACTTCAAAGCAAACCGTGGCTACCTGTTCGCCTTGAAGTTCCTTTTCTGCATCCGGTGGATCAGCAGAATCGTTTTGAGGATCGCTCTTTGGCACCTAAAGCAGAGAGAACGTCGTCAGGAGGTGAAACCCCCCACACACATTTCTACCTCTTTGAGTCCCTGTTTAAACATTCTGTTTAAGTTAGTTAATGCTGATCAAAACATCAGCTCTACAGCTGCGTCTTTAATTCTGTGATTGCGGATACTTTGCCTCTTAAAATGATCTTTGGGTCACTGCTCATTTCATGTTGAAGGTTCAGAGACGGTACCTGTGTGGAAGGCTTGAACGGGTTGACCTTCTGCATCATCCCCTTCAACACACCAGGATTCTGAAACAGCCACACAAATTCAAGTTGCAAAACGAATAACTGGCCATGGATAAAGAAACTGGCCTCTAGATACAGGAAATCATCGGCCACCCACCTGATTAGAGTCTGAAACCTTTGCCTGTTCCAGTGACTCTGACGATGGAGCTTTTGAGACCTGCATGAGAAACACAGCTGAGTGGACGCCTTATTGTCTGACACAGATCATCCATTACCATTGTTACCATTACCACTGTGACATGCAGACAATGCTGTGGTTACCTGGGAGGTAGACTTGAAAGGGTTGACTTTCTGCATGACCCCTTTCAGCATGCCAGGGTTCTGAAATACATTTCAAACATTTCATGTACCCCACTTCAGCTGGGACCCTGACTGAGGGTAGCTAATCATCTAGCATGACAATAAAAAGAAAAAAACATCCATTCTGTGGCTTGGTTGGAACAATTAATGCCTCATTTACACTTTGTCATTTCTAGTGTCTCACACATGAATAAAATCACTTCTCACAATAAACGTTGCCAGTCCAGACGGAGATGGTAATACACCTGAAGCGGTCTGGTGGCTGCCAAAAGCGGGAAAAGAACAACCTCTTCAGTCACTACGGGAACAGTTTAGCTAATGTTAGCTAACAACTGCACATGAATCATATTTCTGAACAAGCAAGACAAACATTAGTTACGTCATGCAGTGTAAATTCATCCAAGGAGCATTCAAGACTAATCTGTTGGCCCAAACCACATCCAGGGTTGGTTTCACATGCATTCTAGCCAGATGCTGTAGTAGTAGTTGTTAGCTAATGCTAGCTAAACTGCTATTGTGTTAAAGTTGTTTTTCTTATGGTGGTTTTTTTCTTTTGGCACCACCTTAACTTGAGCATTTTTATTATTATTATTATTTTTATTTTACTTTTTTTTTTTTTTTTTTTTTTTTTTTTTTTAAATCGACAGCTGCTTTTTAGATGAAACCAAAGAATCACACATAGAAAAACACACCACGGAGCTCCAGTTACTGTTTTGTAATTCAAGAAAACTGGAAAAAATAAAATAAAAAATACTGAAAATGTTGTCAATTCTACACAAAACAATTGCGTCAACAGTAACATCTTAATTCTACTATATCTTCCATTGTCTCAGCTTTGTCAGAATAAAAGAAAAGTGAACAAAAAGTCAAGTCACTTGATTTATATATCAGTTTGAAAGCAACCAGCGGTTGACCAAAGTGCTCTTACAAAGTAAAAAAGACGAAGACAAAACACACAATGACATACCAAGACATTTGTTTTATAAAAATGAGTCGGGTCAGAGTTTAATGTTGTGTTGAGTACCACAAATGCTGTCTAGAGAGCTGCTTTTAATTAAGAAATAAACCAATTATACCCCTGATATCAGTATGGTGAAAAACACTGCTGGTTACCCACAAGTGCTATCTCACCTGTGTGGAGTCTGTTCCCTGTTCCAGTGATTCTGAAGAAGGAGCTTTGTTGACGGCAGAGGGGGTCTGGATACAGAGCCGAGGATTAATCATATGATTTTCCATTAAATCCTCAAAATTCTAACAATTACTGCTTCATGTTGTCATGTTTTACCTGCGAGGTAGACTTGAATGGGTTGACCTTCTGCATAACTCCCATCACTCCAGTCCTCTGATGTTTGTACAAAACACACATTATGAAAAAATATCAGCTACTGTTGGAAATGCACTCTGATTCGTTCAAGTGTGCCAGACGTGCGACTTGTTCTCACCTTGGTCTTTGGGTTAAGCTCACTTGTGACGTCACTGCTGTTTTCCTACAAGAAATAAAAATGAGGGCCAACATGTTGCATCATCCTAAGCTGTGACAGAGCAGTCTGATGGAAATAAGTGCATTGCAATAATCCAGGTGAGAAGAAATAAAGCATCAACTGTTGCCTCAAAATCTCTAGAGGAGAAACATGCTCAACCTTTAAAAGTCTTAAACGGTAAAAAAGACCACTTAACAGCAGTCAAAGAAAATGCCTAAAACTAAAAATATTTTTAGTGTAGAGACTTTGACATAACCAGAGAGTTGTCCTAGGCCACAAACTTTCATTTTTAGCAACACCTGTCCTGCAGCAGGTCATGGAAACCAGATTGAAAAATATCAAAAATGTGGGTTTGTTTATTAAAAAAACCCAAAGTTGGTGAAAGACAACCATTTTAAGTATCTTGGAAAGGAAAGAAAGCTGTGAAATTGCTCCATATGTCAGCCTAAATTCTATAATTATTTGGACCTGTACAGTCAAGGTCAGGGTTTGTGATGAGTGGCTGCATGATTGCATGTTTAAAAAATGATGGCACTTGACTGGAAATAAGAGAGCCATTTATAATAAACAGAATGGAGAATCCTCCGGTGTCAAGTCCCTCTTCAGGACCCGGGGCGGAATAAGTGGCTATATGAGGAGGGCACACAATTAGAAATACACCTATTACTTATTTGCAAATCAAAAGCTTCAGCTTAACTGTTGAATTCCATCACTAAAAGCCTGTCATCATACTGAAATCCCCCCAAAATTAAACCCTATCCCATGTGGGCACAGTCAAACTAAGAAAGAGGTGCTGTAGGAAGTCCCTGCTTGCTTCAGGTGGATGGTACACCACAGTGCAGAGCAGGAGCACATCAACCCAACCTTGATCAGCTGTAATTCAAAGCTCTTACAGACCAGTCTTGCCTTTATCCAGGCCATCTTGCATAGTTAAATAACAAGGACATAACTCAGTACACAATATTGACATTTAATGTTTTATACAGATGAGTCAGGGCCTCTCACCTGTGTGGAGTCTGTTCCCTGTTCCAGTGACTCTGATGAAGGAGCTTTGTTGACCGCAGAGGGGGTCTGGATATAGAACGAAGGTTTAATCATATGACTTCAAATGAAATCTTCAAAACTCTGACAATTACTGCCCATGTTGTCATGTTTTACCTGAGACGTAGACTTGAATGGGTTGACCTTCTGCATAACTCCCATCACTCCAGTCCTCTGATGTTTGTACAGAACACACAGATTGATTATGACTAAATATAAGCTACTGTTGGGAATGCTTAATTCATTAAAAAACAACTCTCTGTGTGTGTGTGTGTGTGTGTGTGTGTGTGTGTGTGTGTGTGTGTGTGTGTGTGTGTGTGCGTGCGTGCGCAGGGTTGAACCTTCACCTGTGAGGCTGCAGCCAATCCTGCATCCTCTCTGTTCCTGCTGTGTGTGATGGGGTGTTCTAGATCCTGGAGATAATGATGGCGTCAGTTAACAGAACACTCATGTAAGCAAACAAGGTAACCTCCACCTGGTGGAGTCCACCACTCCCCCTCACACCCCATGTACCTCCTTGCTGGGTCGAGGTGGGACCACGGGGGTCGGGGCTGTTGACGTTTTGTCTCTTCTGAACATATTCATGCTGAAAAATACACAAAGACATGATGAAGCAAGAAGAAATGCCTCTAAATAAAAACAAACCGATAGCCAAGCTGTCATCAGCTGCCAAGGTCACCGCTGCCCTGTTGCTTTGGACATGCCCACGCACCAAATTCCATTCAAATATTTGACAATTTAAGGGACTTCGTATAAGTAGTAAACTTTGAACGGTCGTTAAGTACGATTCAAGTTCTTTTGTGAAAACGTAAGGTTTGCCGACAAATCGGTGTGTATTAGATTCATCATACAGCGCGTGTTTAGTAATGTTTACTTTAATTAGGCCACATCACCCGCTAGTACCGAGCCACAAGCTGAAAAGGCCTGGGGGTGAAGTCAGAGCAAGCTAACAGTAAAAGTCCCGATGAGCTGACACAGGTGGTGCTTTGGTAAACAGGATTCAGCCGAATTGAAACACGAGTCCAACTACGTGGTACTAAATCTTGAAGTCGCTTTCTGCGACGTGTAAATTAGCAAACACTCAACAAAGCTTTGAATTGGAGGAAACCTGAACAGAGTTTGGCGTAGACTTCCTAACAGCGCAGTGCATTGTGTCTGCCGCCACCAAAGGAATGTTTGGCAACACAAAACGCCAGCAACAACACAATGAAACGAGCGGGGTGCCTACCTCAGTGTGGCGACCGAAGCAACACAAAGCCGAACAAAAAGCAGAAACGCTGGGTTACAGAGCAACAACACGCGAGATTAAAACAGTTTTCAAAGTTCCACAACTCGGTCCGTCACTTCGCCTTTATCACGGAGAGAAGAAAAACAGGTTTAGCGACAACTCGGACAGCGAGGCGTTGGATTACGGCCCAACACTTTGACTCTCACCTGCTCTGATTTCAGGCCAAACTTTTTGCTCAGCAGGCGAACAAAAAGCCGGTTCAGATATCAATGAACCCGTGATCCACACACCCTCAAAGCTGTGCATGCTTTGAGAAAAGAGCGAGTGTCCTCATTTTGATCACCTGTGTTACCTGTCAGGGGTGTGGCCACTTTCCTCTGGGACTTAAAAAATGGGGCTTGTGGGTGCAGCTGCAGTTTTTAAAGGTTGATTACTTAAAAGCAGCACACAGGAGCTTATCCATGCATGCATATATAATTCAAACTACATGAACAGGCCGACTGATAGCTCTGTAATACAAGGTTTCACATGCAGGCAGGAGGGCTGAGAGCATCAGCTAAAGCCAAAGCTAGATGACAGGACACAATGGCAAACAGGCTTTATTCACAGATAGTGTTCCATTAAAAGATCTGAATACATTAAAGTGGAATATTTGAAGACCTTTACATTCTGTTCAGCTGAAGTAATGCAGGAAGATGCACTGACCGTGTGGAGCAGCAGCAAAATAAAGGCAGTGTTAAAACATACAGAAACAAATCTTTGGGTATTCACAATATATCAGCGTATGAATAGTTCGACTTTGACAGTTAAATAGAATATTATAGAGGTTAAAATCATTTAGGCATATCAGAACAGTATCTAAACATCTGCACAAATACATTTACATGGATGCCACAAAGTAAAACCAAAAGGGTCTCCAGCTTTTATGTTGAACAAAAACATGGATTGATGGACTCATTATTTAGATGTGTTGTGAATTTGGCTTTTGGAGAAATGTGATAGTGATATATTAAAAATAAATTATTTTCTATACAACATTCATTTTACTGGGATTATGGAGCATTGTCACATTTTCTCTTTAAAGACAAAACACTTAAAGAATATCCTGATATGACACCAACAGAAAAATATTTACAAACAGACCAGTCGGTAAACTTAATAAGCTAAACTTAAACCATCAGCGTGCCAATTTCAACAACACGTCTGAATCGAACTCAGTCCTTGCAAATGTCCCTTTTTATCTGCAGTTATCTCGTTTTGTGGACAGAACGTTTGTTTGGTTCAACTGTGCCACAGGGAATGCACAAAATAACAGGAACTGCTGACAGTACAAACAATAGCCCAACATAAAATGCTTAGTTTGTGAATTTATATAAAGCTTTTACTGAAACTGTGTCAGAGGTGTCACCGAGCTCAATCATGGCTTTGTGCTAAAGCTGTGTTGGATTATATTCTGAGGTGCTCCTGTTTATCATTTGTACAGCGGGTGGATGAATTAAAGTGAAAATCAATTCAAATGTTGAAATTAAGCCATCTGTGATCACTAAGTTACATTCTGATACACCTTATCTTTAAACCTTTCACCCACATAATACACACAGTGCAGTAAGGTGTCTGTTTTCCTGTTATTCTGACCCGTCCCTGTGTATACAGTAAACATCTCCCAACATAAATACAAGAGTAATCTACAGTCCCTGTGTGTAAGTCACAAAGTAATGACCATAACGAACTGGAGCCCCTTTAAACAAACAGTTCCCTCGTTGTACCAGGAGAGGGGGCTGGTGATCTTTGACAGTCATCATGCAGGATGTTGCTCACATGCCTCCAGTCGCGTCCTGCAGTTCTTCTCTGATGGTATTGAGCCCAACTACCAGATCATTGAGCACATTTGCCACCTCCTTTATCTGAGCCACCACCTCCTTCTTGCAGCCTTTCCTCAGCTCCCGGGAGTCCTTGATGAAGTACTTGTTCATGCCTTTGAAGAGTCCTTGGACTGACGCCACCGCCGTGTCCGTTATGTCCACCGCTCGCATCACCGGCGAGTCCACTAAGCTGATCATCTGGACGGCCCTGCGGATCTCCCAGTCCTTCGAGTAGTGTTGGGTGCCGGACCTGAGGAAAGGATGGCCGCGAAGTTTGTACAAGCCCTGATTGACAAAGTGGAGGATCTTCCCAATGTCCAGCAGGTGACCCTCATACTCCTCTAGCACAGTCTCCACCTATGGAATGAGAAGGACAGACACAGTCCTTTGTTAAAGACTAAAAATGTGACAACCACATCGCCATGCTGTTTGTTTTTAACCATACAAGTGTTTCAAAGGAAGGCAGATATGAAAAACACAATGGGAAAGCTGCCCACTCACAGCTCTGATGCATTCATTTCAGCTCATAAAATCAATGTTTCAGCAAGCGGAAGAGGGCTGAAGGTCGTTCTTTGATACCAGTGAACATACACAGCTGTTGGAGACATTGCGTTCATTGTAAAACTGCAGGTTACCTTCTTCCTGTCGTGCATGTTGTTGACGTTATCAGAGATGGCCGCAGAGGCTGACGTGATTCCGCCAGCTGTTGCCACGCCTACACCAACAGCGGTAATTACGAGAGAGGCACCAAAGGTAAAAGGTGCCAAAGCCAAACCGGCGATGGCGGTCACACCACCCACAGCTGTGGTGGTGCCACCAGTGATCCCGGCGATCTTGGCCTTTTGATGGAAATCGCTGATGTCATCGGCGATGGCGTGGAGCATGATGATGTACTGCCAGAGGACCTCAGCTCGCTCCGTGAAGACCTTGTTGAAGACGCGAAGGCCGCGATGAACCTTGTCCGCCAAGATGGTGAATGACCTGGGTTTGATTTACAGCACAGAAGTAAGGAAGCAGCACCCTAACATGGTCTTCATGACACAAACAAATAAAAGCAAAAAAGTCTATCCATTCACTGACGTCACACTTTGATAAGACCAGTTCATCTACAGAGTGTCTATAAAATATCAGATTATAATATCTGATCCACAGCACCCATAACTACTGGAAACACACGGTCTCCACTCGGCCACATAGGTCCACTGTTACTTCAGCCATGCTCATAAAAACAGACGTACTTGGACTCATTCTCTTGTCTGACTTTGTCCTCATCGTCTGATGGCACCTCGTCCCATTCTGAAATTCAATCAAGCAGCGGGCGTTAATGAAGCGAAAAGTTCAGCTGTCTGAATCTGTCGCTTAAAATAAGTCTGACTGTGACTCACGTTCCACAGTGTACCACCACTCCATCAAACTGTCAGTGTCCTGCGAAAAGAAAAAGCAAAATCACGGTGGTTCACACACAGGACATGCATGGTGAAGTGGAATATGGCTGTTTAGCCGGTTTTAAGAGGAACTGACCCCTTCCTCTTCCTCATCCTCCAGATCCGCCATGGCTCGCTCATCCATCTGAGCAGCACGCCACTCCGCCTGATTGAGGTAAAACGCCAATACGTCAGCAGGTCTACACTGCATACTTTCCCATGTTCACACAGATTAGTCATCCAAACCCTTTATTTAACCAACGCCATACGTATACTGAGACTTCACTGCACACAAGCCGGTGTGGCGGCCGGTATGCGTGCTATGTCGCTCAACTGGCGCAACCACATTTCAAAGGAATGTTTCCCATCAGGAGGAGAGATGAGATAACTAAACCAATAGTGGAAAACAACAGCATTTCATAACAGTTTTCAACTGTCAGCTGAAGTAAACAAAGAGCATCTTGTGTGCAGGAATCCAGATGGTCTTCAGAAAAGATTTGTTTGATTTAATCCTGTTTGACAGGATTAAAAAGCAAACAGCAAGGCTCTGTCGGAAAAGTGCTATCGTGATTAAGTCAGTAAGCCCTTAATCATGAGGAATACAATAAGCGTCTAATCGAGTCATCAGTGTGCAATAGTGAACTAGGTTTTCAGCTCAGCATTATCTAAGAAAACCTGCAACATTCACACAGACATCAGAGCTGGACAGTGAATGAATACTACATTATTCTGTAAATCTGATCAAAGAGGTGATTTTCCACAGTCAGGTGTGACTTTCTGGAAAACTCCAGACCAAAACAGAACGTGTTGTCAAAGCCAGCCAAGTCGACTCGATCAGCTTTAACAGGGTGTTGCTCCATCACGAGTTTCAGTCACATGAACGGAGGAAAGCTGTACTTGAAATACACACTGAGAACTGGGTCACTCATGAAGACAGTCGTGCTAACCGGTTTGAGAGTTATCTACGGAGTAAAGACATATCCACATACCAGTTTGATGCTGTCAAAACAATCTCAGTTTGATGCCAACTGTTTGCTAAGTAAGCCACACTTACATTTACTGCAGGGTTTTCTAAACTTACCTTAGCGGCCTCTGACAGGTAGTCACTCGACGTAGCTCCTGGTGGATCTTCCAGAGTCATGGCTTTGTCCTTGTATGACAAAGAGATGCAAAGTGAGCTCTTGTTCTCAAAGATCTGACAGCAACAAGAGCAAAATCCTGCTTTTCTCACGTGATTTACCTTAGCGTGGCGTTTTTTCAGGCCTTTCAGCTTAGATAGCTTCTTCTGTTAAAAAGAAAAAGATGTTTGAGAGCCATATATTTAAAAACCGAAAAGCAAAGCAGTGAAATTAAACATGAGAGTGACAAAAATACCGGTTTGCAGGTTTCATCGTGCTCAAAGTCACACATCTCGCCAGGAGTCAGGAAACCGTTTCCTGTTCGAGCGATGTCGTCCTCAGCGAAGGCATCCTGCAAACAGATGCATCAGAAACACCACAGAAAACAATTAAACTGAGACTCCATTAACATCCCATGCTTGTGTTGTGCATTAAAGCAACATGAAACATACACTGGATGCTTGCTGAGGCGTGTAGTGGCTGAATCCAATCGCTGCACTCGGCCCGTTGGCGGTCTTAAATTTGCGTTGGGCAGAGACGGAGCCTTTATGTTTGGGTTTCTTCTGACAGGAGAAACAGAAAATATCATGTTAAGTAAAGCTTGAGAGCTCATATGCTGTCAGGTGGGATAAACTGAAAAGCAGGAAGAGAATCCTCTCGAGCCGTGTTGTTTCTGATTAATTACGGCCGTGCTTCATGTAGCTTATTCTACACTTTGTGTTTATGGAAATGCATCATTTCAAAATGTCACTTGAAGTTCGCTTGACAATAGATGGAAACACAGCTCGTCTGTCTCTCCTCATAAAATCCAAAGTGACAACAATCAATCACTGGTGCAGAGTGTCTCACTCTCATCCTCTTCAACAGTCTGATGTAAGCTTTCAATGAAGGCTTTAACTTCTATTCATGGGGAGACATTTAGCACAATGATGCATTTGACAGCATAAGCACTTCCGATAGTTTTCTGTATTGTTGTGAACCGGGTCTGTCAAAACAGTCAATGCCCGGATTGCTCTTTTCATTGCATTACACATGATGTTTCTACAAAGCAGTTATACAGTGTGCTTCTACTGCTGCTGCTGTTACTGGTATCGCTGCTTTCAGATCTAAACATATACCAGTTTGAAGTCCTCCATCCCGGTTAGTTCATCATCGTTTAGCTCCTCTGAGCAGCTGCTCTTCTTCTGAGGACTGTTGTACTCCAGCATGTCCTCCTAGTTAAAAAAACAAAAAACATTCAGACACATTCACGAAAATTAATTAAGAGCCAAACATTTCACTGAAGCATATTTACCTTAGATCTCCGACGGCTCACATGCAGCAGCTTCATCTTTGCTGGTTTCTTCTATTGATGAAGGGAAAAAAAGCAGCCTTTAAGTGAAAACAGGCAACAAAACATTCAACGAGAAACTGAGAATTAAGAGACAAGAGAGTTACAGGTTTGCAGTCTTCCATTCCATACAGATCTTCATCTCCATTCAGTCCAGCAGATGTTTTCCCAAAGTGCTCGTCATCCATGAAAGCAGCCTAATGAAAACATTCAGAAGAACTGTTCAAATAACTTCAGGATACTCACAAAAAACACCACAACAAATGCAAATGTTTGCCATGTCAAACAACTTCATATAATGGTAAATAAAGAGAAATAGTACCTTTCTAGTTGACTGGAGACTCTGGCCTCTTATCTCCTCTACATACTCAGCATCATCCTGAGTGAAGGGAGAAATACTGTTTAAACTGAAAGAAGCCAAACTTAAAAACAAATAAACCAACAGTGAAACCACTCATATAAGATGAAGAGAGGATGAATTGGTCATGGTGAGGTGTAGTGAGTTTAAATGTAAACTGAAGGCGAGCGTCACCTTGGACTTGGACCGCGGCGTGTAGCCATGTGCACCCAAAACTTCATCTTGTGATTTCTCCTGAGGGAAAAGCCAAATTCCAAACATGTGACACCACCCAGACCGTCCTCATACCACAAATACAACATAGGAGCAAAGCACACACATGCAGCTGCATTCACATTACCTTTGAGCCTTTGCGGGGGGTGTACCCGTGTGCTCCCTTCGGCTCATCGTCAGTCTGGGGGGAGAATGTTTCAACGTGACAGTCATTTGCTGAGCCGTAAACAAATGTGCAATGAAAAAGGTGAAATGTTCAGTCGAGGTGTGATACCTTTTCTACAGTGATGGCAAATCCTCTGTGAGGCACGAACCTGATTTTCACCTTCTTTTTTTTCTTCTGGAGAGAGAAAAGATCAGATTACCAAAATCAATGTGTGCCAGAATATTCAGTGTAGTTGTATGAGACTTAGTCACGGGGGCTGACTCTGGATAAGTTCCTCATACAACCCCCCCCTCCCCCATTTATTCTGAATGGTCATGAATTAAATGAAGTATAACAAAAGCATACAAATCCATCGCTATCAACCTCTTCGTGCTGGGTGTCCCCTCCCTCCTCCTCCTCATCGGTGCTGTCATCCAGAACTATGCCCTGCTGACGACGAAACACTGCATCAATAACTGATCCGGAGCTTTCTTCACCAGCACGTGGAAATGTCAAAAAGCTAAAAGACAATGAACTGCTAATGCTTGAGTTCATCTCTGGAACTTAAAATGAAGGTTACTGTACCTCTGACCATCGGCGTACAGAGTTCTTCTTGCCAGTGCTTTTCTTACTGATGTCATCATCCTGTTGTGGAATTTTAAAGGAAAAGTCATCAGAACAGCAGGATCGATGTAAGCTTTTCAGAGGGATCCAGAGAAACCATGCCGTTGTACCTGAGTGACCTTACCTTTGACTCTTGAGGTAGATGTCCGTTCATGTGTTTGGCCTCTGGCACTAAGGAAGAAGTGGATGCTCTTCTGAGCAGCTCGTTGACTTTGGTCTTCAGAGGTTTCTTCTGTTGACAAAACAAGACATTATTAAAGCACCACTGGGTTATTAACACTGAAACAGGATAGTTGACAAAAGACACATACTTTATAGTCCATCCAATTCTGCTCTCCGTCTTCATTCTCTCCAGCAGACGTGTGCATATCTGAAAAATAATCCTGAAAAACAGAAACTTTCCTCACTCAGGATGAATCACCTTTAGCAAGTTGTCATTATTACTGCTTTCTCCCATTTGCTTCAGTCATCCCCTTTAAGACTGTAATGTGCTGACTTCTAATGACAGCTATACATACGTAGGGGAAATGTTAAGATCAGGCTTACTGAGACATGATTACATGACTTGTAATTGATTCCAGACACCCTGATTGTTACCTTTGGTGATTTATGAGAGGTGAGTGTCCTGCTCCTCCCGTCCTTTGCGTCATCAGCAAACTTGTCCTACAAAAAGAAAATCATTACCATAACAAAGATGAAAACACAGTCAAAGTGGCAAAACTGTCTTTCTGCACTGCTTCATTTACCTTTGACCCTCTCCTGGAAAGTATGGGCATTCTGAATTTTTTGTCCTTTTTCTGTCAACAGAAAAAATGGATGTTAAACTACATATAAAATATATTCTTAAAAACCCAAGAACGTTGAACAGACTGTCACTTAGTACCTTGCTGTGACTCTCAGAGCCGTCCTGATCCTCGCCACTTCCTCCATCAGAGTCTGCCTTCATCTAAGAGAAACGTTAGCCTTTTTTCGCATCTTATTTCTGCTTAAAAACAACCAGTGCCAACTAGAGAAATAACTTGTCTCTTACTTTCAGTGATTCTCGCCGTAGTCTCAATGTTCCAGACTTGTAGAAAAAATAAGCATGAATCATTAGCTGAAACATCTTTGACAGAACATTCAATGTTTAGAGAGAATGTAATGAAAGTACTGCAGTTTAACTGTGAAAATGTTTTCTTACTGGTTTGAAGTCGGGGTCAAGCTGAGGACTGTCCTCAGGCCAGTCTTCAACACACTTTTCCTGGTTTGGGATTTTAATAAAGCAAATGCTTTTATAAACAGTTTTCCTTCCGCTAAAGTGTTCAGTAGCAGCAGGGCCTTCATGGTTGGTTTACTAGTTTGTTCATTCATCCGGAACTTTTCTCCAAAGGACCCACATTGACTCTTCTTTGCTTGATTTCCATTTCTCACCTACATTTTTCCCCTCAACTGCCACCATCCAAATTTCCTCTTGTAAGACACATACATCAAATTCAGATTGCCACTAAAGTTTCTAAGCATAACGTTTGACATTCATGCACCCAATGGGATAAATCCTTGGACTGCATTGTCTCTCAAGCAAACTTCACATTTGCTTTAGAGTCTTTTTCCCCTAATATATTTGTAAATAATTGTTATACATTTCTTTTATACATATTGTATTTAATACTGGGCAAAATTAAAACACACCTGTCCAATAAGCAGGATGTCCTCAAAGACAACGTAGTTCTCAGGGTTAATCGGTTTATTTTCCTGGAAAAAAGAGAAATACTTCAAACATGCCCACAGAGAGATGATGTTCTGTCTTCAGTGTACCCTAATAGCTACACAAAGTATCCACACATGACCTGTTACTTTGTTCCTCCACAAACATACCGTTGCCCAAGGTAATTAAGGCAGCTAATTAGGTCACATTTTAACAGTGTACTGCGTACCGGAGTTTGTGGTTTGTGACGAATAACTGGTTTTGGGAGTGGTCTGAGGGCTGGTTTAGGAAGTGTTTTGGGCACAGTTTGTTCAGCTTCAATCTAAACAGAGTCAAAAAGAGACAAAGAAGTGAATTAACAGCACAGAGGTTACAAGGGCACAAAAATTAGTGAGTTCAACCAGCAGAGATGCTAAATTATGTTCTTTGCATACAAGGTTTGCTGGTGTGGGTGGCTTCTCTGGTTTTGGTGGTCTGGTTCGTGGAACTGGCTTTGGCGGACGCTTGAAAGTCGACGCCTGCAAGTTTAAGTATAAAAGAAAGATATGCAAGTGCAATGCATTATAATTAAATACAGAGTTTGTGGTTGTATAAAATATCAATAGGAACTTGTGACATACATGAGTCATTCCAGCTGGAGATTGGCTTGATGACACGCACAGATTCCTGGCCCGAGTGAAGGGAGTCGGCTGAAGAATATCATGTTTAGTTCCCTGAGGAGTCGTCAAGAAAATATCATGTGGCTTGTCGGAGGACCTTGTTTGGATGGTTGGAAGAGATTCTGGTGGCGCTGCCTTGAAGAGATCTGATGAAGATACCATGTCCAACTTTTCTGACCCACTACTGGGGGTTATCTCAAATATATCCCCCCCATTAGTCTTTGAGGGAAGCGGCTGGAAGATGTCTGGAGTACCATTTGAAACATCTTGGAAAGGGTTGTATTGTTTTGAGGGAGTAGCACGAAATGGGTTATCCAAGCTGGAAAGGTCTTGGAACAAATCCCTCGTAATTGGGCTTGGGAATGGGTCGACTGTACTTGTGGATGACGGTGAAAACACATCCAGATCTTTCTTGCAGGACATGCCAAAAAGGTCCTCACTCACCGACGGATCGTGTTTGTTTTCCCTGATGTGGAAGAGGTCTCCACTTTTAGTTGGTCCTGCTTTAAACAAATCTGCTTCATCGGTTGCAGGAGTATCAAATGGGTTTGGCAGCTTGGGCTGTGGAGACTGGAACAGATCATCCTCCTTGTTTGAAGGAAATGTGAATGGGTCAACAGAAACGCTGGGAGATTGATCAAAGAGATTCACCTCCTTAGTGTGTTCAGCCTGGTGAATATCCGGTAAATTACTGACCCCTCCATCTTTAAACAGGTCAGAGCTATTGGACTGCAAGCTTTTCGAGAAGTTATGTCTTGGAGTGGGAACTGGCTTGAGTAAGTCGGAGGATTTCAGCGTCCCATCACGAAAATGGCCATTGGCAGATGTATTTTGGGCCAGTGTTGATGCCTGGAAGTGGCCCTGCGTATGGTTGGGGGTAAGGGCCTGGAATAGGTCCTTTGAAAGTTTGGCTCCATTTCCCACAGTGTTCATTTCAGTATGAAGATCCAGAGGTGAACTCTGAAACTCAGGAGGAGGGACAAAAATGGTATCAGGGTTTATTTCTGAGGTTTTCCTGGAGGCGTGATCTTTGCTGCCCGATTCCTGAGAACAGAAACAACAGAACACAAGGTCACTGGGGAAACAATAGAACTTAGGGTATTGAGTATCCTGATATTGTTTTAAAAACAGAAATCCTTGTATGTACCAAGTAATACGTGTAAAAAGGGTTACTTCTGGCCAAACCGCCATCAATTCCATTCTGTTAAACAGACAAAGAGGTGTTACTACTTAGACTCAGGACAGCAACCTCAAACAGAGTTAAGCTGGCATCTAAAAACATACCTGAGGACTCAAAGGGAGCTGTTCCTGCACTCCATTCTGAAAGAATTCGACAAAAATGTAATGGTGAATGACTATGGCAAAGAGGCAGCACATTTACTCAAAACATGCATGAAAGTGTGAAATTTATGGAGTTTTTGTCTCAAGAACTGCTCGAGGCAAAATGTTACAATCATTAATGGAATGATTTTTCATAATATGGTAACATTTGCAGATGACTGAATGCTGATTACAACTTTATATTTAGATTTATTTGGCTACAAAACAGTGTAGGTGCACTGTAGGGACCATAAAATTCATTACAAAGCTCTCTGATAGCAACTTTTTAAAAAGCTACCAGCACATCTGACAGGTGATGCTGCTTTTAGCGCCTCATTTGTTAATTTCTGACTCAGGAGAAAAAGTCTCGTCAGACTGCTTACACAAACACACCTACACGTTGACCGCACAGTACTCCAGAGAACAAAACAAGAGAGAGGGTGTGGATTTAACCTTCGCCACAGCAGGAAGAAGATGATTATCCTCCGTCTTCAGATCGTTTTAAGGACAAGTGAGATCTGTGTTTATGAAAATGTCTCAGCCTCTTGCTTATAAATGATCCATTTCATGCAGCTAAATCTTGGGTGTGAATCTTTCTGAGTTGTACCACATGTCATTCCTGAGTGCTCTGCAGATGTTTCTTCTCACCTGTTCAAAGAGGGGCTGGTGGCTGTCTGTCACATCTGCAGCAGTAGCTGAGACATCTTTGAGGAAGTCACCATCCTGTGGGCCATGTAAAAGTTAATGAGGCTCAGTGAAGACATATTTATGAGGGGAAGCGTGGGAAGTCACGCGTCATGCTTCAGAAACACTGTGATATGCAAGTCATGCGTCAGTCATCAGAAATGTAAACACAAATTCGGACGACACTTCCATCTGTTGAAACAATGCAGCGTGCACGTCCACACTTGCTGATGTTTTTGCTGTTATCTCTGCTTTTAAACAAAGCTGATTTAAATGGGAGTGTCTTACAACTACACAGGTGAAGGATTGCTTTCAGCAAAGATCCCCAGCCTGCACTTCAGCGTTTGTGGAGAGGTGAAAGCTGCTGTTATCAACCGTTTCTAACCTGTTTGTTTTGAGACTCGTTGGCAGATGATCCACTGGAGTCAGAAGTTGATGAAACAAGAGTCTAAGAGGAGAGACGTGAGGAAGGAATAAATTATATTAAGATGAAGGAGGCTAAACTATATATTCCCTTTTTTGTATTCATCCACAAACGAGTGGAGGGTAAGAAGTCGAATGACTGTTGCTGAGTGAGTTTTTGAGGGTGTGTAATGTAAAAACAAAGTGGATGTATGTGACAGCTTCTAATTTCATAATGTAAGAGAGAGAGAGAGTGTGTGTGTGTGTGTGTGTGTGTGTGTGTGTGTGTGTGTGTGTGTGTGTGTGTGTGTGTGTGTGTGTGTGTGTAGCCACTCACTTTGTATTGACTATGAAAAGGGCTTTGGGAAACTTTCTTCAGCATACTGTGCAGCTTCATAACACTCTAACAAAAATACACAAAGAAAGCAGAACAGTCCATAGTGTTGAAGCCGTACACATATTTATGGATTGTGATGAAATTCACACCAGAAACCTGTCAAAAACTGACCAAACTGCAGGTTTTGCTCTTAAAACAGGTATAAAATCGAGGCTGTTTTTATGCCTGATGACAAGTGACAGAACTTATACGTTAAAATCCACAAAACCTCAGTAGGATGTGCTGGATACCAAAATTATCAACATGCCCGCTTGGATAAGACCTGTGTTGGGTTGAAACAGCACTGAAAAGGCTAAACAAAGCTCTAATTAAAGTTAAATTACACATAGATGAATTTAAAGGTATACTATGTACGAATTGTAAAGTTTTCGGCGCTGTGTCCTCCGCTTTCATAGTGTCCTCTTGGATGCTCAGTGCATAAGAAAATAAGAAAACACAGACACACACGGGCAGATCTCTGCAGATTAATACACAACCACACACTTCTGGGTCATAAATCATGACTGAGAGAGATTACTGTTGTATGAGTCTGTACATTTAATTTTAGGGAAATCCTGCAATGAAAAGCAGCAAATCCCTCCATTTAAGAAACTAGAACCAGCATTGTGACTTAAAATATGACTGAAAGGATTGATCAAAGTAGTTTCCAATTGATTTTCTTTCGACCGACTAGTTGCAGTTCAAACTACTCCACCTTACAGTGCATGAAGAGATCATCCCTGTTAGTACTTCTGACGTTGTTCTATTAAAAAAAAAAGTTAATTTCTTGAAGTCTGTTTGTGGCAGCGTGCACATCTTACACACATCTGCCACGTGAAGTCAACCCTTAATGCGCCAGATTCCTTCTGTTGTGTACAAAGAGTCATGGCAGTGCCAACATAAACAGCTGACTCTCTGGCTTTGCCTGAGACACACTGTCCCACCAGTGACAGAGCCGGTGTAAAACCAGAGCTACTCACAGGTCGTCTTTCCAAAGATGCGGTGTGTGCGGCTGCTGTTGCTGCACCCTCTCCATGACCGCCCGCCTCCACCTCGTTCTCCTAATAAATGTTAATATGAGGAAAAACTAACCCAACTGATATGTTGTAAACACTTTTCCAGACATGTTTAAACCCTCTTCTCAAACATTAGAATGAGTTTGCATCAATCACGCTCTGTTCACTCGAGGTAGAAGTCCTCTTACCGCAGCTGTGTCCCCTCTCATGCTCCGTGAAGACGCTTTAATGTGAAGTTATGAAGAAAAGCAGATTATTTCTCCTGCTGTCAGATTTCTGGGTGATAATGTTTCTTCTGCATTGAACCGCCTCAGTGCGTCTCAGGGTCGACGGCACTCACGTTGCAAATTATCTCCCAGTTTCACGCACCTGTGTCAAGCCAGCCGCGAGGAATACTCGAACATCGTTATAATTTTCAAAATAAAAGGCTTCAGTTGCTCATGCTCAGTCTCGATCTGACCATTTCAGTCTGGATTGAGACGCTGCTGAGACACAGACCTATTTTGAGTCATGCTCCATTGTTTTTTATTAACCACACCTTGTGCTTATTCATTAAGAAAACCTTGCATGCAATCAGCATTTATTTGCAGTTTATTTAATTTATTTGATATGAAAGTGATCTACAAAGTAGTGATTTACAAAAGTTGCACCACTAGTCAAATTCAGAGCTTGATAAACCCAGGGACGAGTAGAACTTGGATTATAGATGTGCAAACTTTAAAGGGCTCATTTCACTGAAGCCATTTGGGTTATTTATTTATTTATTTTTGCACTATTATTTTGAAGGCAAATCAACACTACTTCCGGCCCCTTTTCTGACAGCATTTTCATTGTCGTCCCTACGGAACGCCTTCATCTCAATGCAAACCGACCGGTTGTGCTCGCCCAGCAGAACCGGGCGGTGTGGTCCAGGTGTGTTGAAGTGTTGATGTTCTGCGCTGACAGATGAGGAAACTGCGGTTTTTTAATTACTAGCCTTCACTCTTTAAACATCTTTTCAACATGCTGAGAAAAATCATGTCTCCATTAAACACACTGTATCCAAATTCATCCATTAGGCACCTCTGTGTCTCTAACTTTATATTGTCCCAAGAGGCTTTTACTGATATTCAATATGGTAATATTGTCGGTGTGACTTCTCAAAACTTAGATTCAAAAATTAAAATAATCTTGAACTGATATATTATCAGCCTAGCCCACAGGCCAGCAACATTTATCAAGTTTTCTTTGAATTTTTAAATTCTTTAAGTTCTTTCTTTTAATTTTCAAAATTTTACATGAGACTGTCTTTAAATGTTTCTCATACCTGCTGACAGAGCATATAGACGGTGTTGTACCATTATTTGTCCAGCAGACGACAGAAGCTCTTTAAAGACCGAAAATCTCAAACTCAGAAGTTACTTTTAAAATGTATCTTTTACAATTAGTGGTTACAGTATCTCATGATAACTGTTACAAGCAAAGCAGTTGAAGGCTCAAGCTCAACAACACAGTGTGATCTATTGCATTGCCATATATTTAGTATCGTGACACACAAAGCACCAGGGACAGTGATGTAAGAGCACTTGAACTGATGTATCTGCTGCTCTGTTAGATAGTTACCAAGATGTCACATAATTGTTAAGAAGTGAAAGAAAAACCATGTTGGAACCATTGGTGAATGTGGGGGAATTCCGTGTGCAAACAAAGAGCCAGAGTGTGTTATGACTTTAACCACACAGTCTATTGCACGCCATTTCTATTTATGGCTGTCATGCAGAATTGTCCTGCCATAGAGAGGCAGCCAACCATACCCACACAGAGTGAACAGGTTAAAGGTTTTAGCCAAACCCAGTATATTATTGCAGATAGATAGGTTGTAAAGCTTTGATTCTCTGCCTTTTTAGGCTGATTATTTTACCCCCAAAACATACAAGCATAAGTGGTATTATGAAACTGGACAGGCTGCAGCACGTACAGTGAATAACATTATTTACAATGAGCCCAAAACTTAAATCGAAAGGATGGCTGGAAAGTCCCGCAGGGTGTTGCCTGACCAAACCTAGTGAAAATGAAACAAAAAACCAAATATTTAGTCAGTCAGTCAGGCGCACAGTCAGCAGATCATCTCCGGTGCACCGACGACAGACATCACTTCTCTCAGGTGAGTCAGACTACAACTACAGCAAATTTAATGCATTAATAATAACAACAGTCAAGTTCTATAATAGCTAAAGTACCTGTGTTTCAATGCACGTTTGTGAATATTTGCATGTTGGAGTGATGATTTAAAAAAAAAAACTTTTACATATAGATTTTCTGTGAAATTTGTTGAATATAGTGTAAATTACTACACGTGTGCTTCAGACTATATTTGACTAGCACACCAATAACATTACAACTGAATATATAATTCAAATTAATAAAGCTTTCTACAATATGTAGAAACTATATGTTGTTTTAAACAAAGAATGTCAAAATATATAATAATAAAAAAAAATCCATTTCTGTTTTGACCAGATTTGACAGTTTTTCTGCAAAATGGATGAATCTGATGTCAATACCAGCCTGGAAGAAATGGCTGACATATTGAGAACTTTACAAACTGCTCACAGTTTGTTGACTCGTATCAACAATGAAGAGGTTCTTCTCGACAAGCTGCGAGGACTGGTTACCAATATCAAATGGAGTCCAACGGATGCTGCTGACTTGTTTGATGCTCTGCTGAAGCGATTTGATTCAACAACAAATGACAGATCACACCTCCTCTCATGGATTTTGGAAATGTTGCACTGTATAGAAATCAATTTCATCAATCCCAGCTGGAGATATAAAGGAATGAAACTTATTGAACTGGTTCAAGACAAGACTGTTACGGATGAAAATCTAAAGGAACGTATAGCTGATGACACAGAAAAACAACTGGATGCAATTCTTGATGAAATCCGGCAACAACAGTTAAATCAAATTGATGAAAAGCTTTTAGATGACGTGAGAGACATTGTATCATCAGTTTCTGAAGACCTTAATTCACACAATGACGGATCACAGCGGAGTGGCTTGAAAAAAGACTTGCTGACACTCTGTAAGGCAGCAGAGAAAACTCACTTCAGACCACGACTGACACAGATGGTAAGCTGGTGCATCATGGCTCTTTCTGAAACGGGGAGGTTAATTCAGGTCGGGACTGGAGAGGGGAAGTCGTGCATCGTGGCAATGTTTGCAGCTTTTCGAGCTAAGAGAGGAGAAAATGTAGACATTATGTCCAGTTCATCAGTTCTTGCAGAGAGAGATTTGAAAGAATGGCGCAAATTTTATGACATCTTGAAAATAAGTGTAAACTGCAACACCAACAGCCAAGGGAAAGAAAAGAAGTGCTATAAGAGTCAGGTTGTTTATGGCACTGTGGAACAGTTTGCTGGAGACTGGCTTTGCCACCACTTTCATAGAGTGGACATGTTTGGACAAAGAAAATTCCAGTGTGCCATTGTGGATGAAGTGGATTCCTTGATGCTAGATAAGGGTCTCCATGTGGTCTATTTAAGTAACGATATGCCTGCTTTGCAACATCTTAACCCACTCCTGGCATTCATATGGGCCACTGCTAATCAATACAAAAAGATTGGCACACACACAACTGTGGGGCAGAAACACCCCTTTCATCAAGTTGTGCTTGAAAACATAACCAAAGACATAGATCAGTTCACCATCCTGCAAATGGCTGAGGACACAGGTGTGTTGGCAAAAGGTTCGGTCAAGGACCTTAGAAAGAACTTGAGCCTTTTAACTGAAAAAACTGCAAGTGTTACTGCTGATCAGTTGGCAAAGTTCTTCAAGACAGTGGAGAAGAGATTCCCATCTTGCCAGTTTGCTCTGCACTGTATGGATAATGATGGATCAATAGAGGAACTGAACAGAGGATCACAAAGAGCGATGGCTGAAATACAGAGAGTTCCACTGCTTTTAAGCAACGGGGGCTTCTGTCAGTACATGTATTCTGATGAAAACAGTGTACACAGAGCTGTAGAAGCACAAATAAATCGTGCTTTGCATTTTACACCATGTGAGCTGAGCCAAGACAAATGTAGCTGCTACATCCCAGGCTTCCTCTCAGATCTGGTCAAATCTAAACTAAAGGTTTGGATTAAAAATGCCTTCTACGCACAAGCCATGACAATGGATCATGAGTACGTCCTCGAGAGTCATGGGATAGTGCCTGTTGACTACAGCTGCACGGGCGTTGTTGAAAACTGCATGAAATGGACAGATGGACTACAGCAGTTTCTTGAAATGAAACACGGGTCCAAGCTGAGTGACATGACAGCCATCACAAACTATATGTCCAATGCTGGCTTGCTTCAAAAGTATGGAGGTCAGGTCTTTGGAATCACTGGGACTCTTGGCCAACAAGCAGAGACTGAGACCTTGCAGAAAATCTATAAGGGTGTCAAGACCTGTCAAATACCTTCATTCAAACGCAGAAAGTTGTTTGAAGTTGAAGGAGTGATTGTGGATGATGAAAAAAAGTGGATCAAGAAAATCTGTGATGTTGTCACTGCACAAACCATCCCTACCTCATATAGGGATCAAAGAGCTGTGTTGGTCATCTGTGAGACCATCGGTCGAGCAAAGGTTCTCCACCATGCTCTCGGAGATAAAGTCCCCAGCAAAAAATTTTACATAAACAACAACATGGACAACACTGCAATCTTTGCCCAGAGGCTTGAAGCAGCAGAGGTCATCATAGCAACAAACCTTGCAGGTCGTGGAACAGACATTCAGGTTTCTGATCCAGTAAAGAGTGCTGGAGGTTTGTTTGTCGTGCAGACCTTCCTGCCGAAGAATGCTCGTGTGGAGGCGCAGGCATTTGGCCGCACTGCAAGACAAGGATCTCCTGGATCTGCCCAGCTGATTGTCTGCACCACCCATCTGTCAGGATCACTCAAATTGCTGGCTTCAATTGGCCCAGTGGCATCTTTATTGGAAAATATGAGTAATCTCATGCCAGTTTATAAACATGTCTTTCTGAAGCAATTTCGGTTGTATCACATAAACCACAGAGATGAAGTGTCTGAATCTTTGGCTCTGACAGTGAGGCATATTTTGACTAAAATGCCTGATTCAGCATTAAAGACAGTTAAAGAGATCAGAGATGACTCAGTAGTTGAAGGACTAGCAAGCTTCTTGGAGTGTGACATTCCACAGATAAAGAAAAAAGAGGAGCTCTTCAGTCATTATCTGTCTGTACTGGATGAAGAGTACAAAAGAAGTAACAACAAGCCAGCAGATTCAGATTTGTCTGCACTGAATGAATTCTGGGGTATGTGGCTTCTCACCGACCTCACTGCAAATGATTCTACTGAGGACTTAAAAAACAAACTAACTGAGGACCTGAAAACCGCCAGGCAAAAACTCAGACAGAGAGAATCACCCTTATCAAACCTGCATCACTACACTGCATTTGGCAATGAGCTGCGTAAACAGGAACATCTTGCAGAGAGTATCAAGATGTACTCTAAAGCCATCCAGAAGGACCCATGTTGGGCAGCGATTGCATATTACAACCGTGCTTTTGCATCTTTAACCCAACAAGACCGGCATCAGGATCCAAACTGCATCAGTCAAGCTCTGCAAGATTTGCAAAATGCACTCGAGTCTGTTGAGCTCTACTGTGAACAAACTGAGGTCACTCACAGATACTCCAACCAACACATCAAAGTCCCCCACAGAGATTCCATCAGCAGATTTGACATTCACATGAAAACCAGATACGATGTGTTGCTGTGTTTCAAGGAAAACATTAACAAGGCCATAAAGAAGCTCACAATGACCAGAGCCACTGGTGGGGCTGTTCAACTAAATAAGAAGCCAGTTTACTTTCTCATTTCACTTCAGGATTTTCTTCCCATGGCAGTGTTTGCTTTTAAATCACTGACTCATATCTTGTCCCGAGACCCTCTAAAGAACCTCCAGCTCATCAGTCATCCCACTGTTGACATCGCCATTGAGCTAGAGTTCCTGAAATCTCTGGGGCTGACTCATGTCTACACCTTAGACACATTGTCCCCTTTTCGTAAATATTTATGGATGATACGCAGTAGCTTGCATCGACTATTTGCTTCGGTGTTTAGAAGTCGTGAGAGGTCTTGCAAATGATTTAGGTAACGCCCTCGAGCATAAGCAACCTGCAGCATGGACTCGTGCAGCAAAAGGAGTGGTGTGACTGTGTTAACCACAAACCTTCACGAACCAGAAGTTCATCCTTAAGTCCTTATTTTTGTGTTGATTCATCACTTTTGAAAGAGTTTCTCAGCTTACAGAAAACCAAATGAACCGCACTGAAAAACAAAACAAAAAAAATAAACAAGAATAACTTTAAAGTGTAGATGAAAGAAAAAGTTTCAGTTTTTGACGCTAATCATTGCAGGTTCCTTTTCTGTTGTTAGGGTGTGCATATATTTTTTCATTGTTTTCACGTGGAATGAACAATTGCCAACCAAAAAAGTCTTAATGTATTTCTAGATGTATTTCATTTTTATTTTTGGAAGTACTTTTATATTTTGGTACAGTGTGTGAAGTCAAAGATCTTAATTTTGTTCTGATTTTTTTTTCCTTTGATGTTTCTTACTTGCTATTGGTTTTGTTTTATGTGCTCAAATGACAATAACAAAGTAGTAAAAACATTAGTAAAAACTTTACTAATGTTGTGTTTGATATGTTTCAGGTTTGAGTAACCATGAAAATAATGTCTAAAATGTGTCTTGATTGCAAAATAATCACTGATTCACAGGTTATTTATTCACTGAAGGCTTTTATTTTGACTTTAAATCACAAATGATATTTTTGAGTCATTTTAATTCTACAAAATAAAGTGCAAGTTACGATCTCCTCAGAGAAACCTTGTGGTTGTTCAGTTCTTTGTGACTACACTACATAACATTTACATATGTGACAAATACATAGCAAGACAACACAGCTCTCTCATGACAGGAGCATTATCGTTTAGGGTAATGTTTTGTAGGCTTGTCACAGTCATCCATTCAGCGCTGTATCACACAGTTTTGTAAGATGTAGGCCAAGGTTAAAAACCCAACAGAGGGTCTTTAAATTCAAGTTTGACACCAGTAGAATTAAAAGCCACCAGGAGATTTCTAAAATTCACTTCTAATACTTTTTTTTTGAGTTGAGAAGCGGATGAACGTTCAGAGGAAAATGTGGACCGAGATGAAAGTTTGTGGATATAGTAGTTTTTATCTGTTCTTTGTGAAATTGTGATTGTTGAAAAGGCAAGACAGGAGACAGAATATTTCCCTTAAGCTTTTATTAATATTTAAGTTTGCTTTTTTTTAGGATGTTCATTGTTTTACACAGAGAAATTAGCCACACAAGTAAATTTGATTGTATTCTCTTTACCAATAATCTTTTTTTTTTTTATTGTTAATTATATTATTCTCCCTTATCAGCACTAATGCTAAAAAAGTTACACAAGAACTATCACACGGTTAACTAACTTGTGAGCACATTGGGACGGTAAACTAACACTTCACAGAGATAAAACAAACAAACAAACAAAATCAAAAGGAGGGGAAAGAAAAATATGATCGAAGTAAAAATAAAGAGACGAACAAAAGACAAAATGGACAAGCATTTACAATCGCACAGCCCTGCTCATCTCTCACAGAAGTACCGCTCCGTTTTCCTTATTTGGCAATTTCTTTTTCCTGGCTCCACCCCTGATCCCTTATTTGGTAGACGTTCCCGATTGTTTAAATCTAAGTCTGGGACGAGCCAAACATTTACATTCTACACTTGCACAGCGACCCACGTGCCTAAAACATGGCAGCATCCTGGTTTGATGTCATCACAACCGTCAATATTGCCTTATTTGATGCAACAGTTGTTATAAGGCTGGTTGTGACGGGGCCAGATTCATCATTAACATTTCCCAAACAGCCAGTCTACTCAAAGCTCAAACCCAAGACCCTTCACTGACTTCCTGTCACTGTCATCAAGCTCATCGCTCCATCGTCATTGCACAGGCTCAGGAAAGAATCATGCGACCTCCAGCTGACTCCTAAAAATGATACTGCTTATGAATAAAAAAAAAATCAGATGCGAGGCCGAATTGGAAACACAAATGCGTGCACACGCTTGTGGCACGCTTACAAATGCACATGCACTCCAAGGATTTCGGACTGGGTCCAAATACGGGTCCTTTGAAAGTACGCTCAGTCCAATGGCTGCGCGTCACAGGGCAGTGGCAAGCTTTGATCTGCTGCTGAAATATTAACAAGTATGTGAATTTAGATTTATTAGTATTAGCATTGCTGATGGCAGAATTCTGACAAAAAATACCCCGGACTTTGGGGGTCTTAGTTTTGGCAGTAGGAATGCTTATTGGTTGCAGATTGGTTGTTTTGAGGTGCAGATACTGGCTCATCATTTTTCACTCTCAAAACTACAAGAAAGGCTGAATCTTCAGCCTTAACTCACACTAACTGTTCCAAAAGGTGCAGCCATGGTGGCAAAGTCTGTCTACCTCTTTTTCCGAGTGTGTTGGCAGTGACGGGGCTGGTACATTGTCATCGGTAAGTCACAGGGAGTTTCGCTGGTCTCAAAACTGATTTCTAAACTCTTCCGCAGGACCCTCCTCGCTTCGTTAATTGTGCTTACAGGATCGCATCCATACACTTCACATTTACTTCCTCAGACACACATCGCAACAATCGCATGCAAACACAAGTGTCTCTTCTCCTTGAGACGGAGCGTGTGTTCATTTTGCCCCACGTCACACAGAAACTCAAGTATGCTAGCTGGGTTTGTTAGGAGGTATCCATGCACGGGCAAGGCTAAGAGCTTACAACCCAGGTGATAGACACAGTGATCCCTTCTGGCCACGCCTCACACTTCAATGCACTGTCCAAAGTAGCGTGCTATGAGTGACGAAGCACTCCCTGGTGAGCAGCAGACGAGCGTGGATATTAGGACACACAGTGAGAGACTGCCAGCAATATTGGAAGCACTATTTAGTGTGCGAATAGTGTTAACGATAGCTAGCTAACACGCAGAAACGCCTATTCTTACCGTCAACCCTCGCCTTCACCGAACACTCCAAGCAAACGAAACAGCACACACACACACACACACAGACACACACACACACACACACACACACACACACACACACAACTTATTAGCAGAATATAAAAGAAAATTATTATCCAGTCAATATTCACCAGGCATGCAACTTCCTAACAGTCCAGAAGAAGAAGAAAGAAACCAAAAGCTTCCCGCCCACCTCCTCCAGTCCAATGGGAAAACAGAACAGTCACTCGTAGACGGGCAAATGGAAGACATAAACAACCTGGCAACATCAAGGAGGAAGTAGTCACTATAATGGCTCTCATTGGCTGTGGTCACATGACGGGTCAACCAATCAGTAGCTCCCGCCCCTTGCTGAGGCAGGTTTCAAATAAGAAAATAAAATCCGATGAAAAGAAGTCAAAGTAACACAATAAAAACTAGCTTAAAAAGTAGTAGACACACATTGTTATAAGTATCTCTGCTATAGTATTTTTTTTTTTTTAATCTATGTCATTTTAAACTCATTGCGTAATAAAGAGAAAAGTGTTACTGTTTTTTTTTTTCTATGACATTATCATCATTATTAGCTCCATCAACAACATAATCATCAGCATCAACAACAAGACCGTTTCCAGAATTATTACTAATGGTTAAAGCGAGGTGTACGCTCTCTACAGGCCTCCTCATCTAAATTAAAGGGCTCTATTGGCTAAGACAGGCTCCAATAGAGGGAGGGAGAGAGGACTGGTTGCCAGTCTTTCCCCGCATCCCCCCTTTTATGAATCTCTTCTCGCCTATACTTCACTGGAGAGCAGCCCAATCCACTTCTCAGCTGAAGGGGGATGTGAGGAGACGGACTGGACTTTGAATGTGGTGCAAAATGTGGAGGTTTAATCTTCCTCTTTCTCCCTCCCTCTCCCTGTCTCTGTTCTGCTCTGCTGGGGAATGATGGGAGTTGTTTAGTGACAAATAAGTAACCCATTCATCTCCTTTCCTGCATTATCGTCGTGCTTCATCTTTCCCTTCCTTTTGCCTTCGCCCTCTTCCCTTTCTCACTCGCTCTCTGTCTCTCTATCATTTTTCTGCCCCACCCTCCCTTCAGCAAGACACCTCCATCGTTTGGGAGGGGCTGGGCGGCATCTGGCCGCCCTGCGAGCCCTGGGACAGGGTGCGGGAGCGCGAGCGGGACCCATCCATGGAGTAGGAGGAGGATAGGGAGGTGGTGCGGGAGCGGGACAGGCGAGTCATGCAAGATGAAGCCACTGTGGAGGAAATGGATAGAAAGAAATCACGAATTACAAATCAATGGAAATGTTTGCAGCGTTTCCCTTAATGTTGACTATGGTGCAATTTAAGAAAACATTGAACAACAATGAATTAATTTAGGATTAATTCATTGTTGGTCTTTTCTTGACATTCAGTATTGTTGGCGATACAGGAAATATGGTTTTGAGCATCAGTGCACACAAAAAGTGTGAATACATGGTTAACAATAATTACAGTAAATGCAATAAAATCCTCTGCATGTGCTAACTGTGCATGTAGCGTGTGCACAGAAATCTTGCTATTAAGTGAACTTACTGTAGCCCATTCCCTGGATGAAATACTTGAAAGCCTCAGTCAGTTTAGCAGGCTGCAAACAGACAAAAGAAACAGTGAAATCAGCACAATCACTCATTATTACCTGAACTAGGTAACACGTGACAGCCATTTTTAGATGAAAGGACTTAAAACACCCAGAATTTCTGCTAAATTAGTCAAACCAACACTGTGGTTTTGTGGATCCTGGGAACTGAAAATATAACTTCAATAGCAGGTGAAGTCTTATGTTTCAGCACATAAACGGGGTGCTTTGATAGCACAATTCCCTCTCGTGACGCCTCATTTGCAGGACACGTTTTAGCACAATGATCTTGCTTGTTGCAGCTTTAACATCCATGTTTGAAGCGGCAGGACGAGGCTGTTCATTTGTCATTACCTGGGTCAGCTGAGGAAGACCACCAGCATCAGCCATCTGTGGAAGAGGCAGAGAAGGAGTGTGCATGAAATAATAAAATGAGAGTAGGACCAGAAATTAAAGCACACTCGAGGGTTGGTTACCTTGAGGAATGAGGTTGTTGTTGGGTCCATTTTGCTGTTGCACTCCACCTAGTGGCCACAGGAGGGAAAACAGTGAACCTCTGCTCACAGCGAGACACTCAAACAATCAAACAGCAATGAGCATTTGGTCTATCAGCTGAGACTTACGGCAGCGTCCTCATACGGAGCCTGATCGCCCACAACCAGCATTACTGGACACCTGAGGTCGACAGAGGCAGAGATAAAAAGGCTGGCGTTTAGGTATTTTAGAGTTTTAAAAGATAGAAAGTGTGAAGGTTGAAGTTTAGACGATATTTACTTGAAGGTGCTGTTGCGGTCAATATTCAAGTCTCTGCGACTGGAGGCAAATGGAGAAGAAGAGCATGTTGGTTGTAATTTGATGGGGAGTGAACGTGTTCATGCCATGATGTGTGCAGGTGTGCTCACCTGTTGTAAGTCTTCCAGAAGAGCTCTATGTTGATCAGATTGGAGGCTTTGGAGATGCGCTCTCTGTGAGACTGCACGAGATCTGTGTTTGCTGACAGCTCCTCCTACAGGAAAGACACAGAAATGCACTTTATTTGCAACCCAAAACACTCACGAAATGATGCAAAATGAGTGATCAGGAAGGATTTCTTTGCAGCATGTCTTTTGGAAATTATTGCACATGCACTTAAAAAAAACATGATTGACACATCAATACCTGGCTGAAAAGGTGGGACAGGATCTGCTCAGTGAGGGAGGAGGTCACAGAGCTGAGCTACAGAGAGAGAAATCAATAGGATTGTTCATCATTTAGTGAGTTTAATATGATAAACGCAGACACAATCGATACTACTATGCTTATGGTCACATAATTTCATATCCAGAGCTGATGGAGAGCCGCCATTAGGACTAACAAGATTCAAATACCATGTCTCTGAGAACAAGACAATGCAGCACTGAAGGGGAAGGAAAGAAGACAAACAGACCTTCTGAGCAGCCCAGTCGATCCATCCTCGAGCATTAGTGTCGATGTTGACCAGAACCAGACCTTCCACCGAGTCTGGGTTTGCAAGCTGAAGAGAGGAAGGAAGCAGAGGCAGATGTTAGAGTGTGAAAGAGAAGCCTGGGCATCAGTGGAGATCACGGACTGACTGAAGGCCTTTGAGTGCTGCGGTGGTGTTACCACGTCTTGACCAACAAAACAATGTGTAGTACAATGTGTGCACTCACTGAGAACTTGGAGAGGATGTACGCCCCCGCTCCCACGCCCACTCCGATTACAGTACGGAAGCTGACAGAAGGACAGAATTACTCTTAATAACAGGACATATGGCACACTTTAAAAGCTTGTTTTACTTTGGCTTTTCTCTGAGGAGGGGCTCGTTTTCCCCAAATATTACTGGAGGTGTTACTGAAAACCTGTGGACTTGATGGCTGTGAATTCTGGTGTTCGGCTGCTTGCACCTTTAAGTTAACATAACTGCATCGTTACATAATCTGGAGTCTGCATGAGCCTGAACTGAGTGAAATTTAAGTTATTGTAAACAGTATCCTGTCAAATGTGACGATTCTGCATGATTCTTAAAAACCAGAGCTGCACCAGCAGTGAAGATATGTAATATGACTGCAGTGAAACCACCTTCTGTGTACGTGTTGTGTTCATGTGGAAATTAACTGATAACTTACTTGAAAAACTGCAGGACGGCAGGGATCATCTCTGCTACAGTGTCCATGGAGGGATACTGGTAACTGCAACAGAAAGCATGAATGATCTCAATCTAATGACCCGAACGTCCAGTGAGGGCAAAACCCTGAGTCTTCTCTAACCTTGAAGTCTCACCAAACCTGTTTGTAATGATTGGAAATCACAGAAATGATGTTCACTCTTACTTATTATTTCATCTTAAGCACACCGGCTCACACTTTCATCCACAGGGATTTAATAAGAGATCAAAAAGAGAATAAGCTCCAATTTCCAGAATCACCAGCAGGAGTCAAGGGTCACAGTGGAGATGCTGTGACAATACCTGCTGCGAAATCCTCCTGAGCCCCCAAAAATAATCACGCAAGGAGGAGAAGTGGCGGGGAAGAAATGAGAAGCTCGTAAAGAAAAGAAAAGGACGGATTTTCTTTAAACCGCAGACAAGAGTGTATTAGAGGCCGGAAAGGAGGGAGACGTGAGAGATGGGAATGTTAAGTATTTTTGGAGGAGATTAGGTTTAAGCCTACCACAGAGGATTGTTTCCATTTCTGAGAAAAAAAAAAGAGGGTTAAAGCAGGACGGCTGTCGTACCCTGTAGGGTAGGCAGCAGCCCCCTCCTCCTGCCCCGGAGCGTCGATGTGAATCAGGGTGAAATTCTTGACGATCTCCTGCATCTCCTCGAACTTAAACAGAGGGGAGAAGCAGCTCTTACCTGTCAGAGAGAGAGGCTGAATCAAACAGGGGAGGCGCAGGCAAAGAAGTGAAAGGCGGAGAGCAGAGAGAGCTACTCACTGTCCAGACCCACGTCGTGGAAGGTGAGGATGGCAGGCCTGCGGGTGGTTCGCGTGCCGTGGAGGGTCACGTGCAGAACGCCATGCGGGGTCTCGATACTGTGCTCCTGGAGAGAGAAACAGTTTGACCAAGGACCTCTTTAGTGTCTGCGTCTGAAACCTGACAGGAAACCATCTTACCTGTCCCTGGTCCAGGAGTATCCTGGCAGCCAGTTCAGCATCCTGCGAGAAAGGAAGGAATGAAGCGTGATTAGAACGAGGCGTTCAGGTAACAACAGCAACTCGGTCAGAAAAAGCTCATCACAGTTTCCCAGAGTACATAAGCATCTGTCTAACCAGCAGCACATCAAGATGAAAACATGTTGCCGTTGTTGTCAAGTGCTTCATTCATTTATTCAACATTTTCAGCATCTTGACTGAAAACAAAAAAATTGTGTGAAAAATAAACGACTGAACAGATAACAGGAGGAGTAGGAGTTACATTAGTAACCAACAGCTACGAAACCTGTAAAAACCTTCAGAAATTGTTCCAATTTTGTCACTCTGTGCTGCGAATTTTCTTTATTTTCTTCTTTATATCCATGAAAAACACAAAGCACACATGAGAGAAAACTCCAGCCTTTTCTTCTTCTCTCGTCATCATGTTAAGTCGCCTCCTTCCTTAATTAACAGCCACACAGGCGATGGGCGTCATTACACTGCCGATAAAGCAGCGGAGAAGCTCCTCAGAGGAGCAGGTGGTTACGGCTGCTGAGGACTGTATGGAGCGAGTCTGGCAGTGGGAGCTCTTAAATGGGATGTTCATTTGCACCCTTGGATCCATTCACCCCACTAATGAATTACCAGCATCACACGCTCTTAGGAAAATTAGCACTCTGGGAGGTTGAAGTGGAGGTGGGCGTCATCACCGAGGCGAGTCCTGGAGGTTGTGATTGGCCCCCAGCTGGATTAAAGGTCACTAGTTTGTGGTGTTTAGTATATGTTTGCTGGCAGAGGACGGATGTGAAGTGCATGTGGGTCGAGGCTGGAGGTCACAGAGTGACAGTGAACGATGGAGGTTTGAATAGAAGATAGAAATGTCCAATCTTGATACAATCATCCTTCATCCCCCCGGGCATGTTGTGGCAGCGGCTGCAGACGAGAGTAATGACCATCGCAAGCTTTCTTCTTTCCCATTTTTTATTTACATACATGAGAAAAAAAATGAGTTTTAAGGTTTTCACATCTGAACACTGAAGGGCTAAAAGTACATGATCTAAGATTTACAACAAATGCATTCATAACAATACTTACAATCACATTAAGAACTAGTGTCCACAGGTTACTGAATTATCATTTACTGTATCATTACTGTGTTTTTACTTGAAGTACTATTCAATTACAGTATAATCTCAATTTCCATTTACAGTATTATTGCTATATTTTCAATTACAGTATAATTACTGTGTTGTCATTTTGAGTATTATTGGTGTGTATCCAGTTACAGTTTTATCTCAATATCATTCCTGTATTTTCATTTAGAGTATTATCAGTGTATTTTCAACTACTGTATAATTACTGCTTTTAAATTACAGTTGGCCTTCATTTTTAATTAATAACTAGTTTGTATCTATTTTCTAGTATCTTGTTTGCAAGTTTTTTAAATTAAGTTTTTCCTTTCCTTTCCTTTTTTGTCATATACTGATTTTGAGGTATTTCTTTTAGAAGATCACAATATTTGGGTTTGTCAGTGTCCCCTCATTTTCCCAGAGTGTTCTAACAATTTGTGATATAATAGTTTTAGTTGAAGTATCTCTTGCCTCTGTTTGATAGTTCACAGCAGAGACAGTCGTTTGTCTTCTCTCTGTTTTCTGTCTAAGGGATTGTTTGAGTGCTGTATTTCCCTGTTTGGCCACCGGGTGTCACCACTGAGACACACACGGCTCTGCTCTGCAGCGCCGCATCTGCACGGCAACATGAGCGAAGCCGAGCAGAGGAGCTGCTCGCGCTCCCTCAGGGCTTTGACGTCAACCCGGCAGATCTGAGCCAGCGCTGCAGCTGTGCACCGACACACACATGCACGCACACACGCATGCACACATGTGTTGGAGACGCGTGTTGTCACATGTAGGCTTCGCTCAGGCTCAAAGGCGCACACACGCGCTCATGCGCGCATGCACGGCAAGGACACACACTTCCACAGAAACCAAACCTTGTTTTTTAGCAACCTAGGGCGCGCGCGCGCGCGCGCGCACACACACACACACACACACACACACACCCTTTATCAGTGGTTTCAGATTATGCACATCACACACTGACAACCATGCAATGAATGTATTTATGCGTGCTCATGTCTGGTTCTGCATGCTTGGACTGCATTTAGATATTAGATAGATATTTTGTGTGGGGGGGGGGAGTGGGGGGTGGGGGGGTGGCTGGCACTCTGACCTTGGTGTCAGCCTGACCCGTGAGTAAAGGCTTGTCCTCTGTGATGGCGATCTCCTGCATTTCTGTCGTCATGGTGTCACCTCCTGCACAGGAAAGAGAGACCAGAGCATGAACATCTGTCGTTCTCTGAACTGTAACAATGAATACGCTTAATTTTTACCATCATCCTGACGCGAGATGCTTGACCCCGTGGCGTAGGTAAGAATGCGCCACACACACACGCACACAGGCGGACACGTGTGTATCCGTCCACACACACACATCAAGTGATTAAATACTGTATGTTTTCCTCTGGGACTGTGTTTGAGCTGTGGGGCATTATGAAAGTTAATTAGTAATTAGTGCCAGCAGAGATGAGCAGAAAAGGATTGTGGGACAGAAAAAGACAGAGCTTGAAGAGAATGTCAGTGCCTGGCCAGATGGTAAAAAGAAGTTTGCAGAGTATGTCATAAATTATTCGTAAAGTATGACAGAAAGTGAGAGAGGAAAGATGAAGAGGGATGGATGAAGGCCGGTGTGATGACGAAAGTGTGAGGAAAGAGGAACGAAAGCGCTGAAAGACGACAGCGGGTGAAACAGGAACGCTACAAGCACCTGAGAGGAGGGCGGACCTCCACAGACACGCAGCTAATCAGGATGCAGCGAAGGAAAACAGGCCTTTGTATTACACGACTTTATCTGAGCAGGGTTAGTGGAGCATGCTGCTTATTTTCGACGCCTTTGTGTGTTATGTGTTTCCACCGGAGTAGCTGGGAATTAAATCCTGCACCCTGAGGCGTCGCAGAGGTGGTCTGGGAATTCAAACCGGAGCCTGCAGATGTGCCAGTCCTCAGCTCGTCGGATGTTTAGCGCATCGCAGATTAAAAGCTGAGTAAAAGCTAACTGTGCCATAAATAACCATTGATTGGTTGTGTTGTTATTCAGTTTCACATCCATCTAAAGAAATCTGACACCAAAATACCCACAACCCTCCGCCAGCTGTTGAAGATTCAGGTATGCTATGCGAGTAGCAGCTAACATAGCCTCAAACCGCTCACCTCCAGCAGAGACGAGGGGCTTTCTGCCTCCACACCCCCATTTCCAAACTTCAAAACAACCAACTTTGATCAGGTTTTGCTCCCTCTGGAGCCACAAAAAGCTTGGTGCAACTTTTTCCACAAGTGCACCAGTACTCCCCTGAGTTCCCCTTTGAAGCATCCGAAGCTTTAAGGTTGCATGGAACCATGTCCTCCGACTTTTCACGCACAGTCCGACCTGAATGAAACCAACAGTCATCCTTTGTTACCTGCATGTGAAGCCATTTTTTTCACTTGTGCCCTGAATTGTGTTGTAACAGGTTGCAGCTGCAAATTTCTGCCCACATAACAAATTCTATCTGCAGACAGAAGGCCCGCATAAAACAGCCGTCCACCCTCCCTCCTCCTGTTTTGCATGCACTCCTCGGCCGCTTCATGCTGTCGCTTCCCATCTTCAGCCTTTTCCATTCATGTCGTGTGCGATACGCACAAAGAAGAGACATCAGATGTGAGCCCGCGTCCGGTCAAAGCGCTGTTGTCTAAAATCTGCCACACTGAGAATCCCACTTGTCATGCAGCAGCTTCTGCAGCGGAAAGGGAATAAAAGTGAGCGAGCGCAGGTTGTTGTTGTGTCCGGCTGACATTTAAAGCTCAAATGTGGGACCTCACTCGTGTGTGTGTGTGTGTGAACGCGCACGATTCATGCTCTCATGAACCGATGACTGTTTCTATCTGCAGATTTGGCATCAGAGGATTACATCAGCGGGGGGAGCGAGGCGAGATGATGTGTGTGTGTGTGTGTGTGTGTGTGTGTGTGTGTGTGTGTGTGTGTGTGTGTGTGTGTGTGTGTGTGTGTGTGCACTCATCAGAAAATGAACTGCTGCCCCGGGGGGCCCGTGTCTCTCCGGGTCTCAAACGGAAATGATGAGTCACCGGAGCACACATACGCACATTGCTTCCATTGTTCCGTCTCTCCTGCCCTCCCACTGCCTTGTATTTTTCATTGGTCTCCATCCTTTTCTCTTTTTTTCCACTCAAAATAAAACTCAAACGCCTCCCCCGCCACTGACTTCAAATCTCAAAGCTGCTGCAGCTCCAGGTTTTCCTGTTCAGGCTGCTGCCGATCAAATCTTTTTTAGTGCTGCAGCTGTTTCACTATCGATGAGTCTGCTGAATGGACCACAGCACCCCAGGTGGGAATCGAACGCGGGACCTTCTAGCTGTGAGGCCACAGTGTTACCCCTGTTCCACTCTGCCACCATTTGTTGGTATTTCTTAGTATAAATAAACTGAATTTGCGACAGAACAAAACGAGTCACTTGAGCATGAACTTGGCTGATCCTGACATTTCATTGGCCAAATAGCGACTTATCGCGTCTGTTTCTGGACTGCGGCTTTGCCGAAGACTTTGGTGGCTCTGCTGCAGTCAATACGCCTTCAGCATGACGCGCATTCACACCGATGCAAACGCAGCGACGGATACCCACGCCTCAAACACTTGACTTCACTGGCTGTTATTAAACGAGCTGCAGAAGAAATGAACGTAAATTCAGCGTGAGAATGTTTGATGTCACTTCCTCTTCGCTCTGATATCGCTCTATGTGACCTATGAGTGAGCCTGATTCCTGTGTTCAGGACAGCTCATCTACAGCTGGTGTATCTCCCTCAAAGACACTTGGCCGGGCAGCTGTTTGCTGGCCCGCGCTCTGATACTGTAGATTGCTGTGCCGCGGCCCCTCCCGCACTGCTTTCACAGGTCTGGTGTGTCCTGACTTGACTGCAGAGTAACCGTGTTTATACTCTGTGTGTATTAAAAGCTCTCTTCATGTGGATGTTATGAAGGGCAAGTTCTGCTGCAACAGGATCTCTGCAGCGTTTCTGAGTATCATGGTGTGATCCAGCAGCGGCGCTGGAAGCCGCCATTACTTTCACCAGCATCCTTTTATTTTTCAGTGAATCAAGTCCAGAGTTGGGTGGCGCTGCGTTCGTCTGTGGGTTTGTCACGATGGGCATCATCTTTGACATTACAGTCACTTTAAACAAAACTTATCTCAACTTTTGCTAATCTTTCAATGGGAGGACACACAGGCCAATGGGGAGTCCATGATTGTTGATTGATTGGCTTACAGCCAGATAATGTTATTGCTCGGCATGTCGTCAACAGGCTTTGGACGCCAAAGAGAGAGTTTCATTATCGGGACTGAATGCTGCATCCACAGGGAGAGTCAGCCCCGGACGACGCGGCTGCCAAAATGTTCTGATTCCAGCTTCTTAAATGTGAATATTTTCCAGTTTCTTCACACTTTCTGACAGTAAACTGAATCTTTTCGATCTTTGGCTTTGGGGAACACTGATACCTGACTTTTTTCATTTTCTGCCATTTTAGATAACAAATTGATTAATTGAGAAGATTGACAGCGAAGGTAACCGTTAGTTGCCGCCCCGATCACATGACCAAAGTTCCATGTTTGGGTAATTTCCATGACAACTGAGCAAACTCCCGCCACAGATGAAGACCACGAGATGAGCTGGTCGACAGCGGAAAATAGCGGCGGGAAACTATTGAATTTGCTCATGAGTTAAATCAACTCTTTCACTCTTTTCTCATTTTTGTCACATGATTAAATTTTGTGCACGAAGCAGCGTTGATCCCACGTAATTCACCCTTTCCACTCCACTCTGCCCTCTCAGCCTGACGCACACATGCACAGTTTCCTGATGCTGCACCGTTTTAATCGGCCTAACGCCCTCCATCCATCTTTCTCCATCTCTGCCTCTCCGTGAGTCGGTGTGTTTCCAAGCGTGTAATCACTGTTAAACTGCACAGGAGGCACCGTCTGTCACTACAGGAGAGAGGCGCGTAGAGATGGAAGGAAAAAGACAGATTTGCACGGAGAGCAAGAAGGCAGGGAGACTGAGAGGAAAACTGCTGCTGCTTCCACATTTTGGCTGTCAGACAACAGTTGTTGGGCTCATCTGTTGCAGCGAACAGGTTCTACGTCTCAAATATCGGCCTGCATCGGATAATCGCTCCAGCTAAAGTAATTCTGCGCATTCATGACGGCGCACAAGCGATGGCATTCCAGCCGTCCGCTGTTAGCGGGACGTCTCACTCCGACATGTCAGAGTCTGTTTTCGTCAATCCTTCCCGTCATTCTTCCTCCCTCCCCCCCTCGTGCTTTTCCCTCCTCATCCTCCTCTCCTGCTCTGTCACGCTGACTCTCTTCATCCTCTGATGTGACGCAGTGTCACCACGCCATGACTCTGGATTCAGGCTGCCAAAGGCCACTCTGAACTCTCCACAAGCTGATTTGGGCTGCGTGAGAGTGAGAGCTGCAGGTTCGCTGCTGCTGCTGGACGATGACGATGATGATGATGGTGGTGATGATGATGATGATGATGCTCCAGCGTTTGACTCAAGCTGATGGTTTCATGCTGCTGATGAGGTTGTGGATGTTGAAAGTGAGAGTCAGTGCTGCGCCTTACACCACACAGAATAACAGCCAAAATTCATCTTTCAAGACTGAAGCATACTTTATCTGTTTATGAGCTGCAGCGAATGGTGTTTTGATGTTTAATTACAGATCAGGAACAGACCACTGATGAGGAAAACCTCTTATAAATAACACCTTATTGCCAAAAAACTGACAAAATTGGCAAAAAAAAAAAAAAAGCCTTCATGATACAGAAATCACAACAAAAACACTATTTATCTGGAAATTAACCAAGCAGCAAGCTTTTGCTGTGGATTTGGAGTATTTTTATGTTTTTATGACTTCAAATATAATTGAGCAATAGTAAGATGTCGCTTTTATAACAGAGTTATTACACGAGATTCAATTTAGTGATATTAAACAAAATTAATGAAAGAATCTTTCTGCTAACGCTTATGCGCTTATACTTTCCAGGAAATAGCCACCCCCCACGGCCCAACAGAATTCTAACGTTAAACAGCAGCACGCTCTCATTTGAGCATCGTGTGAAGCTTGTTTTAAGGTGCAGCAGGTGACTGACTTGCACATCTTTGCTTTCCTAGGATGCTAAAATCAATCTGTGCTGCCGACTTGCACAATACCCAAAACGACGTGTTTGACTCACAGCTGATTTTTGCATCAATGCGATGAACTTGCTGCAATTTAAGATAATGATATAAAAATAATGTAGTTGTGCTTCTCGATGGTGTTGACCCTCCTTCACAGCCTCTGCTGCCAGTTGTGTTTGAGACACCAGCGCTCGTGTTCCTGCTCCAGAACTAAAAGGCTTCAAATTGTGTTTCTTTAATTAACCAGGAAATGGTTGTTCGCAGAGCTGATATCAGCAGCCGCTGTCGAGCAGATGAACTTTCCCTCCCTCTGTCGCCATCTGCCCTCTTCCTCTTAATCTCTCTCTCGCACTCTTCCTCGTCTCTCTCTCTGTCCATCTTTTGTCACGCCGTTGACTTTTCGCTCGCCTCGTCATCGCTCCTCGTTCTTTGCCTCGTCCCTCTTCTTTCCGTCTCTCGCTCTTTCCTTTTCTGTGCCCCAGCAGCGAGTGAAAAGGGAAAAAAAATGGGCAAACACTTGTGCTGGCAGACTCTTTCGTTTGCTCTCTCTCGCTGTCTCTGCTGCCATCGGTATTTGCAGCTCTGAACAAAGAGATGCTTCCAGACAGTGAGATAAACACACAGACATACTGGGAGCTGAAGTAGGGCACTGAGCATTAAGGTCACCTATATTGAGAATGTAGGCAGGAGGTTAAACTGGAGGCATTCGGGTGAAGGCACTGATGTCGAGGTGTTTAAGGCTGCATAGCTTCGGAGGGTGGTGATGGGGGGGGGGGGTTTCCTTCTTTAAACCAAGAGAGGACAGTTGTTAGGGGCTTAGTGGGCTTCATGTCATGCAGATGCCACGTCTTCAGTTACAGTCTGACCCAGAACGGCATTATCATCTATCATCAAGTGTGTCTTTGAAATCCTGCTGTCAAAAATGATCTTTGAAGGCAAACTGTGATTTAAAAACATCTCTGCAAACCTTCTTTTCTTCTTTTAAGCCTGCAGTCATTAAGATTTTGGCCACATGGGGGAAGTGCAGCAAGCTATGAACACAGCCTGGACATATTATCACCTATAAAATGTGCAATATTACACATTTTTCACCATATTTTTTGTACAAAACACTGTATTTATTATATTTATCTGCAATTCAGTATATTGCTTTTAGCTCTGTTGTGGTCTCCACCACCTCCTGAGAAAAATATTTGTCTGTTTGTTTAGCTGCTAAATGCAGTTCGGCGTTCGCCAGCTAGTCGCTAACTTTGTCTGTCTGCTGTCTGGTGCTGGTAGCAGTGGTGGTGCTGTGGTGCACAGCTGGTTTATCGCTACAAACAGCTGCCAGCTGTAGCTCGATGACAACAGGGAGACTGGACCGAAACAGTTGTGAGAAAGTGAGCAACAATAAGAATCTGAGCAAGCATTCAATGGAAACTTTGGATATTTTAGCTTTTGATGCTTGATGCAGTGGTCAAGATTAACAGCTCACTGGCCTGTCACTCTGAAATTCAACCTGAAAGTTCGGATGGGGACGTCAGGCAGTTTTTAGTTTGCACTTCCAGTTTTCACTTGACAACAGTGAAATGTGGACACGTGCATTCGCTCCCATCAGACAAACATATGACCCTGCTGACACACAAACACACACTGTGGAGAGACGCAGGTGTTGAGGACGTAAACACTCTCAGGACAGAGAGTCCTCAGGCAAATCATCTTAGTCTGAGGGGCTTCGCGGCTGTCACACCTGGGTACCGCTACGGCGGTTTTATGTGCACAGCACAGTGATGTGCAGCCCTGCCTGAGATCTGCTGAGCTTTTTTTTATAAGTCAGCACCATCATATATGAGTCCTATAAACAAGGACGTGGACAGATGAAACAGGAAGCACTGCTGCACCTGTGCTCAGTCAGCAATGAATAACTGGAGGGTCAAAATGTCACGAGAAGGTACAAGAAATGTCCTGTGACAGACTGAGATTCTTATGACCCAAATGAAATATTAGCTTGTAGTTTTGCCTTTAATAACAATATTAATGTCTTAATGCCCAAAATTGGACAGATCTGCAGTATCACAGCAAAGAAGAGGACATGTCGACCAAGCACCTGGAACCATTTTCTTACCAAGTGTAGGTGTGGAGAGTTTTAGCTGAAGTCGTAATACCTGTTTGATGCAGTAAACGGATATTTGCATGGTTAAAAGTTAGCTTGGCAAATTTGCGTTCTTGTCTGGAGATGTTAGCTTAGCTTAGCATAAAGACTGGAGGCAGGGGGGAAACAGCAGTCCAAAATCCGCCTGCCAGCCCTCTAAAGATGACAGAATTTTTGCTCAATCTGTACAAAAGCAACAAGCTGCAGCTTCATGGGGGACTGTTTCTTGACTTTAACATGAAATTTCTCTGAACAGCCCATCTGCAGAGTTCTGCGAGGCCGCCCATAACGGAGGAGTTCAGTGAAAATGATGCCTCTCCGCTAAAAGCTCATTAATCACTTCCTCCATCCACGACAGCCAGACAGGAAGCACGCAAACAAAGATTAATTAGCAATAAAAAAAATAAATCAAGGGGCATAAACAATACCCAGTAGACAACAGTCTATTCTTATTTGATTTACTTACTGAAGTAAGTAGTTAATGACTCTCTACATGCTAAAGACTTTTTATGTGCAGGTTAATGTGTTTACGCATCCCATAATGTCTTTACATCTTCCTGCCATTACTGCTGCATATTGATGGTCTTTCATTTAATCCCATGCTTCCATTCTTACTCCCTTTCGATTCATCTTCTGATGTGTTTCAGGGTGATGCTGTTTGTGACTGCCAAGCCTTTTAAGGCTTTTATCAGCACTGACCAGCTTAAGTGTTCGGAGGAGGATTCAATTTGTGTTCTGAAATAAACCTCACTTCATGTCTCGCTAGTCAAACAAACTGCAGCTGATATCAACAACTGCCGTTTGAGCATCAGGGGGTGTTTTAATGGGGGGGGTCTGCTGGGCAAAAAACAGTCCGAGAGAAGAGAAAAATGAGCAACTACTGTCTGGAGAGAAAGGAGGCACAACAGCAGCCACCATGGAGACCCAGAGAGAGGCCAAAGCTCCCTCGGCTCCTCTCCCAGCCAAAGCTTTGCTCGCTCGCCCCCCCTCCAAATCTCCCGTGCCGCTTCCCACGGCGCTGGATGGGCGTGCGTGGATCACCTCGGCTCTCCAAAAAGACGCACACAAATGAAAGAGCAGCTGAGAAAAGCCCGTTTTCTCTCCCTGTCTCTCAGCAGATCACTCCGGCCTCTTGTCTCGCTCATCGCTCGGCGACTCAGCTCCGCTCTTTTCATTTTCAGGCCGCCCATTATTCCCTCCGCCCTGATATCACCTCCACTCAGACAGCCGGTCTCGCTGTCTGTCTGGAAAGGTGAGAGGACTCTTTGATAAAGGTTGTTTGCCGGGAGAGCAGATGATCCACTGCCTCCTCTGAAAGCTCGTTATCATCGAATGAGACGTTCAGTCACTGTTAGTATAAGTTGATCAAAAGACAATAAATGACCAGCAGTTCTGATTCGCTGCTCAAATCATTCATTGAACTTGAACTGAAATTAAAACATGCAAGCATTAGTTTTGTCTGGGTGGTTTAACTCATGTTAACTCTGTTTTTAATGAGCATTAATCCTGTGTCAGAAGTCCTGCTTAGTTTTTATCATATGCGGTCGACCTCATCCTGTTTTCTCGTATTTTAGTCTGTTTTAATCATCAGATTATATTGAACATTTCATGTTTCAGCCTTCGACGTCTTCCCATAACGCGCTAAAACATGGCTGTTAGCAGCAACAGGTGCGTGTGGCCTGAGGAGGAGACCGAATTACTGCTCGGTCTCATCGGTATGGACCTGGCTGGCTTCGTGCACGGCCACTTTGGGATCCAGAAGCAGGACAGGACCTTCCTCAAACTGCTGCGACAAAGTTGAAAGTACAGTATTGTGTGAAATACCATTAGATGCTGCTGCATTTAGATTGTCCTAAAGTGGAATTGAACTCCTCGTCTAAATTATGTCAAACATCCTCAGAGCAAAGGCACAAAAACTGGGGCGTCCACATACTTTTGGCTACATATTTTAGGTCTCTGGCTTGCGACCTCTACTTCTTCTGTTCTGTTTATTACAGACCTGCATAACGTAGCCATCCTCTGACAGAACTACGCTTTGTGTCACCTGATGTATTCACTAAACAACAGTTGACGGAAAATGAACACATTTTCTTTTTTACAACATTTAAATGTTTGGGTCAAATTTACTTAACCAGATGGAAATATAGCTGCTGTTTCTACAAGTATGCCCAAAAATGGAAAAAGGGGGGAAAAAAGTAGAAATTTGGACAAAAAGTGAGGCGAACTCTTTTTTCAGGTCGAATTTCCTCTTTTACATAAACGTAAACTAAGTTTTGGACTGTTGGACAGACAAAAGAGGCAGTCTGAAGACCTTTGACTCAACTGAAACCCTTCAAATGTAATTTTTGTGAAAGCTTTAAGGACAATTCAGTGAGGTTAGTCATGTTGTGCATTCAGTAATGGCATTCATTTCATACTGGACTTAATGGCGGCCATGTGCAGTACAAGCATGACCTTCCGGGACGTCTAATGCACAGAGCAGAGGAACAAATGGTCCGGGTGATTATGAACAAGCGTGAGGTTCTTGTTGTCTCTCTGTTTATCTATGAAATTCCAATTCGCTCTCCTTCATTCGCCTCTCGACGTCTAACGGCAGCCCTCAGATAGGCTTTTAGCTCGTCCGCTCAATAGCTGGGTAAATGTATGTAAGAGCAAAGCATGAAGTGAACTCTGGGTAATTACCTTGACTAATTATGTAAATGTACAAAAGACAGCGGCTCCATTTGCTCAGGTCAGATCTGTTTGTTCAGCTACATAAAAAAGGACCCAAAGGGACTCAGACGGGTGAATCGATTGTTTCGATTCGGGCCATAGACCAACAGACGAGCACATGATCACACAGACACCAGGATCCATGCAGTCACACACACACTAATTGACCTTCAAGCTCGGGTAAATTTATATGTTGGAGCCATTGGCTAAGGACCTGTGCAGATGAATGGCAGTGATGCTGTTGCAGCCAAACATAAACCAGCTCTTCTTGAGGAGAAACCCACAGCTTTAATAAAACATCGTACCTGTGTGACACACATGGTGGAGGGTCTCTCCAGTGGTCTCTTATTCAGAATGCAGTCACATTTAGCAAACCTTATCTGTACTCTCTGAACCATATTTATACGTTTCTCTGACACATGGACTTTTATCACAACACTTATTATTTAATCTTACTTGTGGCTGCTGATTGGCTCTGCTGCAGCAGCGGGGGGTTTAATGCTTTGTGCAAGGGCTCATTCAAGGGTGACGTGTGAATAAATGCATCATTTTGGGGGGTTTCTTGGTCTAAAAAACGTCAAAAAGTTGCTTATGTTTGCCTGCTAACAGTCCAAAACCCAAACTGATGCATTTACAATAAGCAAAATGGCCAAAAGTATGTGGACAGCAAAACATTATACCCATATGTGACTGCTGAGCTTCTCATTCCAAAACCACAGGCATTAATAAAATACTACAGAAGCCTCAAATCTAGAAACTGGCTGCAGGGATTTTCTCCCATCAGCGAGGTCGCCCGCTGATGTGAGGCGATAAGGCCGCACTCACAGCTGGTGTTCCAGTTCAATCCAAAGGTGTTGGGATGTGGTTGAGGCCAAGGCTCTGTCAAGTTAATCTACACCAAACTGGGAAAGCCATTTCTTTAGGGGCCTGGCTTTGTGATGCTCAAACAGGAAACGGCCTTCCTCAAACTGCTGCAACACAGTTGGAAGTATGGGATGGTGAAAATTTTCATTACATGCTGCAGCATTAAGATTATCCTTAGCGGGAACGACGGGGCCTCGCCCAAATTATGTCAACAATCCTCAGAGCAAAGGCACAAACACTGAGGTGTCCACATACTTTTGGCCAGAAGCATCACATTTTTGACTCTTCTTTGTTGAGATACTGCAGAAGCTGTTGATGAAAGGTGACTAAAACATGCAAAGAAGTTGCCGTTACAGACTCACATGAACGGCTAAGAGGATCTCACTGCTGGTGGTTGACGATGCAGATAAATTAAATATGTCTAAATAAATAATAGATCAAACGTCCGCACTCAAAGGCTAAATGGACAGTAAACGTCTCCTCCTCACTGTTACAGTGTCTGATCGTGAGCTCAGAGCAGAGACGAATGAAGCGATGTGGAGTGAGTGATTAGGAGCTATTATTACAGCAGGCAACAAATTGCTTTGATTACTGTATTCACTAAACAGTTGATTGATAACTGAAAAACCAAGTAGACAAGAGTGAACGCCTGTCCTCCCTTGAGCTATTAAAAGGCTAATTGCTTATGTAGTAGAAGACATGGCTCCTCTGGACGGCTCGCAGTAAATAAGCTGCATTTCTGCTCAAAACCAGGTTCAAAGTATCTTCTGCTGTGGCTGCAGCGAGTCCAGCTCCATGTCGGTTTGGTCTACTTCAGGTCGTGTCAATACCCAGAGCTCCACTCGTCCTGATCAGAACTGCAAAGATCAATCTTGTGCTTTTTATATATTTGTCAAGATTCATGGCAGCGTCAGTGCTGCAACGGACTTGATTAAGCATAAACGAATGTAAAATGGCAATAATGATTTTCAAGAACCAAAGAGGACGTTTCAGACTGCAGCACAAAAACCCAGCACATCCTCACATTTCAGAAGCTGGAGGCGGGAAATGTTTCATGTTTTTACTTGAAAAATGGATGAAATGGTTTATCACTCATCAGGAGGTTGAGGGTTTATTTTCTGACGATCGACTTATCGATTAATCCCCCCGTCGTTAGCTCTATAGAGTATGACTTGTTATCCATTCTGGACTTCTGGACTGGTTAGTGGACTGATTGGTTGGTTGAACATCTGGTTAGACTGGGGATTGGTTTTGAATTATGTGGTATTCAGGGTTAGGGGTTAAGGTTAGTAACTGCTGTTGATTTGACAGCGATGCTGTGGTTAAGGTTTGGTTAGTGTTGGGGAAAAGTGGCTTAAATGAAATTCTCTAGTTTTGAGAGATATTGTGGTTTGGCCAACCGACCAACCAACCAACCAAGCAAAGATCCGAGGTTTTCATGATCCCACCCCGACCTCATCTCAACGCTGACTGTCTTCAGTGTTCCACCATAATTCTTTACACTTGAACCTTAACCTGCCGTTTTTGGGGCACTTGCAGCAATGACTTCTTGGGAGGACGGTACCCGATTTCTTGTTCTCACATATTTATCATTACTAGCCTACGGCCATATCTTCAGCGGCATTGCATCATGGCGGCAGCCCGTGTTGCTAGGCAATCTGTGACACGACTGCAGACAATGTGCTCAGTATAAATACACTTCGCATGGATACTGTGCGTACCAGCAGGGTACAAACGTTACCCCTGAGAAGATGTTTGTGCGGTTTATTTTCTGCGCCGCTCAGCTCTTCCTCCGCCTGTGGATCTATTGACAAACACTCCTGATTATGCAACCGGGCGCTGTGGAACGCTCACTTGGTGAACCGAACACACAATGTGAGCCGTCGCCACCGACAGCACCAGCCTGAATGCACATTTGGACGAATTTAGGTCGCTTCCATCCAGAATCGCAGTGGCAGAGTGTAAAAAGTGCACCGCAGCGTTCAGGTTTTAGTAAAAAATGCAATAAAACAGACACTCCACACATCCAACCTGAGAAATATGAATGGAGTTTGGGCAGAGCGTTTGTCTATAAATAGGGTGTTGTGAAGGGCTGTTTGGACTCGTGGGAACAGACAGGGCATTGTGCTGCCTGGCCTATCTGTATCTGGCCTCTAGCCATTAGGCAAAGGCCTGAGCAGCCCACCCCACAAACACACACTTTCACGCACACACGCTGGCCTAGATGCTAGAATATGAAGACTGCTGTGATCTCATACACCTACACAGTATAAAATCCATACGCACTGGTCCAGATGCTGAGACTGCTACGCTCCAGCACTCCTACACAGGACATAAAAAATAAAAAACCATGTTTTTAGAAACACCCAGACTAATACGCACAAGACACAACCACTAGCCAAGAGTCAGTTCACATGAAATACACACAAGAACAGGATTTATTAAGACGAGACGGATCTCAAACACCAACGCATCGTTCCACGTCGCCTCAGTCACGCGTTCTTCTTCACTGTACGGACAGTGAAAATACATCTGAGCTCGATGAACTCCAGTGCACTGCTGTCAAAGATAGCAGGAGTGACGTGAAAATAACTGGCCTGTCTTCAGCTACAGGCAACGTTTAAACACATGTGTTTTATAATGTGTCCAGTTTCTAGGAATCAGCCTGATTTAGAAGAGCTGACAGTAAATTTATGAATGGCAAAACCTTTTTCTTTGAGTGCTTTTAGCTGTGGGTCACATGTTGGTGCTCACTTTAATGTCTGACTTCCTTTTCTTTTATATAAGCTATTAAAAACTGAGTGAAATCCTCCAAACACTGCTGCAGATGCAAGTTTGGGTAGGGAAAAACAGTTCAGCTGTGCTCGCTGCGCTTTGGTTTCCATCCAAACTATTCATTTTTAGTAGCCCGTGAGCAGAGATTTCAGTGTTTGTTTTGCATTTTCAGCGGTCTCTGGTGTCATGTTGGCCGGGCTTTAACACACTGAGCTGAATCTACTGTAAACAGAGAAGAATCAATGTTTCTGCTGGTGCCAACATGGAGAAGTGCAACATTAGACAATGTTAGTTACAGCAGCTACACTCGGATAGAACTGGAGCATGTAAATAAAGAACAGAAGGGATTTTTTCAACTCATTAATGTATTCAGATCAGGATTTTTACTACAAATTACCAAATTTATACTGAATTATAAATAAAGTATCAGAACATTGTTTGAAATTCTAATCACAGAATTCCAAAGTTCAAGCTGACGTCTTCGAATGTCAAATGTCTTCAAACTTGAAGATACTGAGTTGATTAGGACTAAAAAAATGCAGCTAAGAGTCACATTTGAAAAGCTTGAACTTGCAAATATTTCACAAGCACATCTGATCTCTCAAGTACTCTTGAATGGGCCATGATCTGATGCTTAATTCCACTTCAAATATAAAGTCCTAAAAGCTTAAATCACATTAAAAAGTCCAAGTGCAGAACTCATTAATGGGGGCTGATTGCAGTAGCGTGCTTTCTGTTTGGACAGATGGGATGCAGAAACACTGATATGTTTGTGTAACTATGGAGCTCTAAAAGACTGATTAATTAATAAACCAGGCACTGCTGAGCTAAGATTTAAAGCTGTGTTCATTGATCATTTTGTCCACCGTGGGGCATCGCCACAAGCTGAAAACAACACTGTTATGAGGAACAGTATCTTGAAGCATATCAGTGCTTCAAGAATCTACTTTCTCTTTTGCCTCCAATCATGATATTCATGTTTGTTTGCATTAAACTGCCAATCAGCCCTCCAACACCTTTGAGAACCTGCTATAAATGACCAGCCACAGCTCTCACTCTGAAGAGGCAATTACATCCCACAAACTCGAACATCAGCACTGGAACACCATCAAACACCGTAACACCGTCCACTTACTGCAACAGTACTTCACATTTGGCGGCGCAGCTACGCCGAGATGCAGCGCTCATGTCGCAGCACTGAAGTTTGTATAAACCCAACAGCTGGCGTGCACATGGAGAGCAGATCACTTCAACACCTCAACATAAGCACAAAGACTATTTCAGAGTGGTAGAGATGACAACAGTATTTGATTCCCTGATATTCTGGGACCTGATTTCACCTCTGAAGCAATACCTGGTGTCCAGTTATAGCTGTTTACTGGCCTAGTTCACTGCCTATCCACACATTCAAGTGCCTTTCAACACTGTTATCAGTGTCTTCCATTTCCTAGCAGCTATTAAACCTTTGTGCCACGCAATCTAAGCTGATAGAACATGTGGAACATTTGATTCATTTATCACTGTAGCTCCTTTAAAGTCAAGATACTTAGTCTACAGTTTAGTTTTTTTATATAACAAACTGTTTGTCTTATACTTAACTACCCATAACCTGAAAAAATACTTTGATTTTATACTAAGCATCTTATGTAAGAGGGGAATCCACTTTCTCCAACACTGAAGGTCAGAAATAAACCATGATTTGAACTTTAACACCTCGCCACTGTATGTGTGTCCACTCTAACAGGTCAAGCATATCGTCTTTCCCTGCAGTCAACACTGATGGATAAGCAAACACTGCGGGAGTAAATGTTAATATTGGTCGAGTCAACAGGCAAGGTGACAGTCTGAGCACGCTCGAGTAAGTTTCCCCCCCGAAACCAATAGTGGAGGAAGTGCATTTGTGCTTTGGCAAATGGAGACAATGTGCAATTTCAGTGTTTAATGTTCAGCGTTACAGCACTTCTGATGTAAGTCCTCCCATTTTTGATCAGCTACATTTGCAAGTGTCAAAAAGAAATAAACAAATATGGTCCGCAATAACCTGCTTGCACAGACGACCTTTACGGACATTTTTTGGGTAAGGATGGGCAGCAGATTGGACGAGTTGGGAGTGAAAACATGCTGAAAGTTTGCTAACGTTAGCTTAATTTAGCCAGCATAAGCTAATGGTCATGTAACGCCATGGCATGAAAATCTCTACATGCACTGAATTGAGCAATGTATAGTCTTATTTCTTTTTATAGTCATGCTTTAATATGGAAGACGGTTTATAATTTCAGTATAGGCATCAACAGTTTTGTAAACTGTGCCTCATGTTTGGTGAATCACAGATAAAATAAATGTGCTGGGAACCCTGCGGACCTTTGAATCGACCCTGCCTGGAGAGCAAAAGGTCGAACTGTCCCTGACGGTCCCAATGAGCACAGACGATGCTCAGTGATGGTACAACTGGTCTATAATGAGGTCACACTGGTCAATAGCCACCATAGCAACAAGGTCAGTGGCGCAGAGAGAATGAAACGAGGCTGCTTGGGTTAACAAGCGGCCATCAGCGTCTATAGGTCGACCAATAACTAACTTCCTTTGTCTTATGCAGCTCACAC